>NW_010206087.1:32277-52033 GCF_000695765.1 Mesitornis unicolor
TCCATGATTGAAGCAGAACAGATTTCCATAGCCTGTTTCAGGCAGGCTAGAGTGAATATCTTTTGGGTGATAAGCAGCTGGAGATTGGGTAGAGACAGTAAAATCTTTAAACTAGCAGCCAGATCCACAAAAGGACCCAGACTATGGCTTTACCATTTGTGAGACTACAAATGCATACACTGTGGGCAGATGCTTCCCAGGTGAGCTGCTCAGTCAAGAGGTTACCTCGTGAATCAACATCAGACAAGAGACCTCAAGTCTCAGTTTGGCCAGAGCTTGAAGGAAACATGAAAGCCGCATGTCAGACTTGTGCAATGATACAATTGAACAGACTATCAGATGGCTAAAATTATTAATCATTCACTTTGAAGGCAGAAACTGAAATCATCTCGAGAATCAACTTTACCATCTCATAGAACTAAATAACTAAGAGCTGAAGCAAACTTACGTGGTATAAGGTTCAAAGGGAGAGGATTCATCTTGCATCTCAGCCAATGGAGAATGAAGTACCCAGTTTTTACAGCCATAGTTCTTACAGTTTTGGGGTTTGGTTTTTGGTTTTTGTAGGTTTTTTTTTTAAAGTCAAAAAGGTAACACATACTGGGATCAACTGCTCTCAGAAGTTGTCTAATTCTCTTCATTTACTAGAAAAGCTCACAGTAAAGTTGCCACAGTCAGGTGAAATCAGACATACCTAGAATGATTTAAGGAATCATTCAAATTAAAAAAAAAAAAGAAATATGCAGATTTCACTATGATTCCTTTTTACTACCTCCTGCTTACAACATCCATTGGTGGCATTTTGATCTTCTAACTCCCAGAAAGAATCTCAGGCTACTTACCTATCATGAAACACAAAAGGAGAGAAAAGAGGCAGCGATCAATAAAGTAAATTAATCAAGATTTTATTAGCACTTCAACAATTACCTGGTGTTCGATGGTAAAGCACAGTTTTAAAGATAACACTGGTACCTCTGATCCAACATAACAGTGTGGGGTTTTTTCCCTGAATACAAAGGAAAAAAAAATGTTTCCCCCTCCTCGTTTGTCTTTTTTTATAAAAGCTAAGTTTTATATTAACTACTTATAAGCAGAGACATGTTGCATACTGCAGTTAGACACCTCAAGTGTGACAAGAAAAATTAATACTTAAGGATGTTAACTCCCTTCAAATCCCGTTTTTGCTTAGCTGGGAGGGAGACTCAGGATTATTTGTCTTTCCCCTTCTCCAATTTCCTTCCTTTTTTTTTCAGATCTAAAACAGTAGTTGTATACAATGAAATCAAGAGGCCATACATGCTACATTCAAATATAGCTGCTGCAATGTTTTAAATTAAAATTTAATTACAAGTCTTTTCCTGCAGTGTACAACATATTAATGCTTACACGACAATATTTATATCAATTATATAAAAGAGATTTGCAAAAAGGGTAGTTTCTTTCATCCACTGTTACATTTGTTAATGCACCTGTTCAATGTCTGTGTTTTAAGTGATCTCCACGTAAAAACAGAGGTAGCTAAGTAGAAATACTACATTTCATATGAGGTCTCTATACATGGTGTTATAAAAATGTTTGTTCTATCAATCAAGATGGATTAATTTCAATACATACTTCACAATAGTTTGTAATCCCCAGATATGAATGCTTTCCAACACAAGCTCAGCTATTTCTATTTAGCTTTAGTCACCATGGACAGTTGCTACATCATTATGGAAACTTGACAGATTCATTTTATTAGGCAAATATTTGAGTTCCACTCAAGTACACTTAACATAATAAAAACAAAACAGCAATCTATGTCATAATTGTAAATTTATTCTTTGCTGAACTTATTAGGGGAATTTAACAGTGCTTTTAATTAGATTAGGGAGAAGTCAAATAATCAAAACACTGAATTTTAAGTCTGGTATGTTTCTATGCTGCCCAAACAATAGCTTATATATTTAGGAAAAAAATCTAAAAAACTCCAGCATCTTAATTATGTTAAAAAGTGCCTTTTCCACCATCAAAAAAATGTTAATTAAGAAAGCATCACTACATTTTGAAATAGTAAAAACAGTTATAAGTCTAAGTGAACATAACCTGAAACACTGTGGCCCAAATTCTGTGAACTGGACCATATTTCTCCTTAGACACTTAAAAAGGCAACAATTGAAAAAGATTAAGAATTCAGCAGCTGCTTAAAACAGTTTAGCCATGCAAGTAAGTGTATATTTCCTTGTCAGGCTTAAAGATCACTTGGAAGGTCCCTGAAATCCTGTGTTTCCTTTTACACAATGTAAGTGGGCACTACAAAAATGTGGAACTTTATTTTGAATTCACAGCATTCACAAAAGAAAGTTCAATTTTTCTATAGAGATTTAACAGGGCATTATGTTTAGAATCTCAAATCACGGAAGCATCTATTTGCATCTGCTTGCATCTATTTGCAATTTTGATTTAAGTTTTGAAGAAATAAATAGTTGTTTTGTCCATACAGGCCAAAGAACAGCTTTGATGATATGACAGAATACAATTTTGGCAGCACAGTATTTTGAAATTAATTTCCGTGACAGAAGTACAGACAGTTAAGAAGAAAAGGCCACTAACTACTTATAAAAAGATCATCACAAGTTATTACTTTCTGCTTCTAACAGCTCAATGTTAACCTTAAAAAGCACATTTTCATTCTTTAATGCATTGCCTCATGGGAGATTTAGTTTGAAGGGCTAATATGCCCATTCTTTCATAAAAGTCTATATCCCCAAGTGAACTACATCTCCTAGGAGTCAATGCAGTCTTCTAAAAAAATGCCAGCTGCATCTGAGTGAAATATAAATCAGTATTTAGCTTTGATACGATTCCCTGACTTTGACCTGCAGGGCATCACAAGTCTTCTTAGCATCTCCCAGTAACATAGCAGTATTGGGTTTGTAGAAGATTGGATTGTCCACCGCTGCATAACCGACTCCCAAAGATCTCTTCATTACAATGACCTGCATATAAAGAGTTCATGTTCGAAACAGTAAAAACCAACCACCATGTCCCCTCAAAGACAACACAAAACCAACCTCCACAAAGGGAGAGGAAGAGAGATCCCTGGCCAAAACAGGGTGCTAACTGCTACAAAACTGTATTTCAAATGTTAATATAGCAGACAAATTGATAGCTGGACCAGTTTCAGAAACATTTTATTGTAAAATACAATATTACATGTTAGATGAAGAGACTGTGGACACTACACATGCATATGCTTTTGCTTTATTCCATGTAATAAAGTCAAAGCAATATGGGCACTGATGATTATAATATAGAAGGCTTTTTAGACTTTATTTTTGAAATATTTTTAGAATCCAATTCCTTGACACCAACACAATTCAGATGAGCATTCACATCAGTACTTGGTGCAATGCTCTCTGGTACTTCTTCAGAGTATCACTCTGTATTATTTCATATATATGGGATTTAAAAAAATAAAATACAAGTAAAAATAACCCAAATTAAAAATCCTACAATAAATTTCAGCTAGTTTCAGCTATTAAATGTCAAATTAGTTAACCATGGCACCTTCAACAGAAAAACTGTGAAGCTTTACCAACTTTAAGGATATACATGTTAATTTCTCAAATGGCAATACACTGCTATGCACAAAACACTGATAAACATATGTGACTATGACTCAGTATTTGAATGGTTAACCCACAGAAGAACTGAGGCTATGTTTCAGTTCAGAACACGAGATCAGAGATTTCACATCAAGAAAACTCAAGTATATGTACTTCAGATCAGATGATGTTGCTTTCAAAAAACAAAACTGGTGAGGTTACCTAAACTATCAGTTCAATCTGGACAGACTAAACCCTCTACTCAACCCAGCCACTCATTGTTTCGTTGGTTTTTTTTGTTTTGGTTTGGGTTTTTTTGTTTTTATTTATTTATGCATGCATGCATGTTATTAATTTTTGTATTTCCACCTCAATGTTAAAGTTGTCAATCAAATTTCCTATAAACTTTAAAAAGCTGGTATTTGTACAGAAAAGCTTCAGGGCTGCAGATGTGAGCAGAACATAATTTATACTAATCACATCTTTTTAGTAGAAATGCTTCAATTGGTCTTTTCTACTACAGTCATCATTGGTCTCAGTAAAGTACTTGCTGATGATTATAAAATCACAAACAGCACATCACGCTTCCTAAGTACTGATTCTTTTGCTGGACACCTTGCAGAAAAGCTTCTCATGGAAACCAGAAGAGTAGGAGAATCTTGTTAGCTTATCCCATAAACAATGTTTTTAAAAGCATGCTACCTAAGATACGTGCTAGCACATCTCTGCTAATCTCACCTGTTTGGACTTCCAAACCTCAAGAACTGGCATTCCAGCGATGATAGAGTTTGGATCTTCCTGAGCTGCTGAATTAACTGTATCATTTGCACCAATTACAAGGACTAAGTCAGTTTCTACAGCAAGACAAAGAAAATAAAATTGATGAAAGATTATCTGAAACCAGAACACTCAGGCTAATGTACATCTTTGTATTAAATCTTATCTTTAGAGGCAGAACCACTCCTTATGGTAAGCTCTCTACAATTAATGGGCACTTCATTCACAAATATTTCACAAATGTACCAGGCAAGTCATCTGTGAGAGTCCAAGTGTGCTACTACCTACCTCCAGCAAACTGCAAGCATCCACAACCTCATTTCAAGAAACTCCTTAGACCATTCTGCCACACAAAAGCTAAATCCTTTCATATTTAAATATGGTTTTATATACACATAGTATCACCAAATTTCTTAGTGCCTGGCTTTTTCTTCAAATATTCTTTCAAAAAAAATCCCAACTTTTATCAGCAGCTTTCTGATTTTTTAAATAAATATGTAAGATGTAAAGCAAGAAGTTGTCTATACAATGCTATATTGGTTTGCAAGACAGGACAAGGTCAAGTTGTCCATAACGCCTGAACTAAAGAACTAACAGCAGTTTTCCTGTATGGAGCAATAACTGTGATAAAAAGACAACATTTGTCATTTATTTAACAGCTACAAGCAACTAAAGAAACTACAACTGTTTTCTTGGTTCTGAAGGACACAAGTTTCACAGGCCTATTTAACTTCCCTACAATATCTACTCTTTTTTATACTTCACCATTCAGTATTTCCCTTTGCTCTCACTGTCTGTACTCTCTGCTACTCAGCTTTCTGCTTCTGAGTCAGACTATTTCTTGTTTTCCTCTGTGCTCACTTGCTGTCAGCTGGGAGAGCACTCAGACTGCAAAATAAAGACGTCTGCTCCTCTACAGTGGTATCACTGGCACAGAACAGAAAACGGGCACAAAGAGAAAATTAATAGCTTAACTGAGATTTTCTATTTTTAAAATCCTTGTGAAATGTAAAACCAGAATCAAATAAAAATTGACAAGATCAAATCCAGTCTACTGGAAACTTATAGCTCTCATGCTAACCTGGGAAGTCTTCGTTGATCTCATCCATTTCCAGTACGATATCATAAGGGACACCAGCTTCTGCTAGGAGTACGTTCAGCTGACCAGGCATACGGCCAGCCACAGGGTGAATACCAAACCTAACAGGAAAGAAAGTCCATCCCCATTAATAAGCACTGACCACTCTGTTTTACACAGTAGAATTGCCACAAGGCACGTGTCCCACAAGGCTGAGAAGTTCTTAAGTATAAGCACACATGCAAATTAATAAAAAGAAATGGTTAAGCCTTAACAACATCATAATTACTTTTCCAGTGCTGTAGGGAACTGTGTGGGTGGGAAAAGGGAACAAGGACTGTAGATTTGATGCTTCACCTAGAGAGCAGCTGTTCCTTTCCTGTGAAGTTACAAGTATGACTGATGTAAGGTATGCAAAAGAATATGCTTATTCCCCTGGAAAACTAAATTAGCTAGGAGTACATTTTTCAATCCTTCCACCATAAGAAGACTCTTCCAGAAAGTTGCTGCACCTGGAAAATGTCTTTGGACACCCTACTGAACACTTCTAGTGACAAACAGAAGGCACTCATAGCCACAAATGCCTGGGAACATGTCACTGCAAGATGGACCAACAGAGTAAATTTTCCACTCAGCAATAGCTTATGCCGACAAGTTTTTCCTCAATTACTTTTGAAAGTAATAGGACTATTTTACCACTTACCAGGCTACAATCATCAGCCCAAGCCACCTCACACACAGCAAGCATTCACATCCATCTTCCAAGCAGTACCATATTTAAAACCCTGTCACAGATACCTTTGTTTTCTTATGAATAAGCCTTTTTGCTGCAAAACCACCATTCACGTTAATATGCTTTGCAGGTCTCCTACATCACTGAAAAGTGAAAGTACCACACAGTGAATGAACTGGCAACAATGTCACAGTCTTTATGAAAAGGCCAAAGGACTGCAGCCTTCCAGGAGCAAAAGCACTCCTAGAGTAACAAATGCCCTTGGCAAATTACCCTATTGACTCAGGTATCTCTACCATAAGCCTGGTTATCATAGTCTTAACACTCCAACGCAAAAATTAGCAGGAATTCTACTTCAAGCACAAGACAACGCTTTGTTGAATTAGGTTAACATGCCACCTTCTCCTCATGATCAATCTTAGGTGGGGAAAAAAACCTAAATAAAGAAGGAGGAGTGAGAAGGTGAAGAGCTAGGAAGCTATAACAGTTTAAGCACAACAATTTAAGAAATGTTTTCAGAAGAGCTCAAAAACAACTTAAACACACTGATTATGAGTTACTAAAAATTCAGACAGACACACAGGGTGGCAGCAGGGGGTGTTAAGACATGCATACAGTTCTGCAAGAGTGAAAATCTGACAAAATTCAGAACAGAGATGTTAAACTTGTTTAGCTGCAACTCCCAAAGCTGTGTTCTGGTTAGAAGCAAATCTATTTCTTGTGGGCAGATTGTACTCTTCCACCCACCTACCAGCCCTGAATAAACTAGGCAAATTAATGTCTACTGTCCTGTGCATTTTCTCTCTTTCCAGCTCTGGAGCTATCACCAAATTTAATCCTGTCTCTAGCACACCAGAAATGCCTCAGATGAACATTGTATATAGCTGAATTTAAATGTTTAGTAAGGAAGCCTACATGTACTCTGGAAGAGACATCCTAGTGAAAACTGAAAATTCTTGGATTTCTTAACAGAAATTACTAAGCAGAAATCCAAGTGAGTCAGGAATGCAGTAACAGGTCCTTGAACTTCTTCAGAAAGAAGGGAAAGACTGATAAATCAACTTGCCATGACAAAGGGATTGTCACATATTTCTATTTTTAATTCCACTGCAATAGAAGTGGGTAACACATCACTGATGGTCCACAAGTCACAGTCCAAACAACATAAATTACTTGTGAATTTAACACTGTACAAATACATCCTTAAAAGGGCAACTGAGCAATCCGCCAGCAAGGCAACATTAAGACAATGCAAAGATGAGACAATTGGAACTCCAGAAACAAAATTAAGGACATACGATTAATCCACATAATACTAGATATACCGCAATTTTAAGCTCTAGGTCAAACAGCAGGCTAAAAGCTAGCTTTAAAAGGAATGCTTTTAAAGAAACAAAGATAATGGATCGTATTCAGCTAGTAAACATTTGGGATCCTGTTGCAAAGGATAATATCTAAATTCAGAAAAAGGACAAAACAGCAACAGCTTACATTTCACACCACTCATTCAGTAATATAAGCCATGTGTAGTGCTGCAGCTAGTCCTGAAGTGTACCAAATTCAATCACTTACAGTACAGTAGGAGAACTCTTATTCTGAAGCACACTTGAGAAAACCCATCACTTCTCTGGCAGTGAAAAAAGATTTTCCAACAAAATTCTCTTCTGTTTCTAATAAAATTATTCGAGTGCCTTTGTGACCAAAGCTGTTTTGGCAATGCACAAAACAAAATACTCGTGAGGTTTCTATTAAGTACTATATACACACACAATCTTATTTCGAGGGCTTGAAAGTCAAAATTTAAGCTGCCAAAAGAATGAATTTCACCTTTGACTTCACTATTCCTGGCAAGAGGCAAAGAAAGAAGAAGAGAAAGGGACAAATTATCTTTGTTCAGGAAGAGTTACAGCATCAGCCACCAGAAGTTAGAGACTTCTGCCACTCTGCTTGAAACCATATACTGCGTATTCACAAGGTTTGAGAAGGCTGCTCGTATAAAAGTTTTTTGGACAAATACTGAAGTGACTCCCAGAAGTCTGATTCTAAAAGCCTGTTACCCAAATATGACAGTTAGCCTGCCAGTACCTCTTGAAACAGGATGTGCAAGTGCAAGTGTGTCAAAGAGTAACTGAAAATATCTGGCTCTCTAAGGTTTCCATTATTTCACAAGATAAGATCTACAAATATCTGGAGTGAAAATAGCCTGTCCAATTGAAAGCAGCATTCAGGTAAGCATGGAAGATAGCTAAAATGCTTGACGGCTCACATCATGCCTTATAAAAGCTGTGTATCTGGCTCCCGACTCATAACAGTAGCAGTTCTTCAAAGCTATATGCATTACTGCAGAAACATTTTATCACATATACTCTCCCAGATGTTCAAAAGATAAACTTCATTTATATTAAAAGTTTTTTTAAATAATTTGTGTTCTGAAAGGGACATGTTTTATGGTAAAACTGTTTTAAAGTGAAATATTGTTAAGTTTCTTTGATATGCTTTTATTATCAGTTAGGCTAGAACTCCCTTAGGTTGGTTGGCTGCTTTTTAAATCGAGCAGATATCTCACACTTATTCTGACTTTCTGTTTACATGACATTAAGTTTTCAGTCTACGTATACTTTATGCATAACAAAGACTCACAATCATGTTGTGTCTGACTTGGAACATAATTTTCGTAGTTCACTGAAAAACAATTCACCAGCAATTTTTTCTCTTGACCCTGACCATGTAACGTGGGGCTTGCTTACCATCACCAATTGTCATACACCCAAGTGAACATACACCTCCTTGCTCCTAAGACTTCAAATATAAACAGCATGAGTACCAGGCAAGACATTCAGCCTTTTTATTCAGCCTCCTTCGGATACTTTTTAGCCTTAGAAAGACAACACAGCACACTGAAAAATTACTTCATATTTTGAACCTTCTTTTGCTATACAGAGTGCAACATTTTCTCCTAAAATTACACTAAAAATCTAAAACTCCCAACATAGATGTCATATCTAGGACAGCATTTTCAGCACAGAGAGAACTTAAATTCAGAGGCAGGGGAGAAGTTACCTAAAGTCATATGAAGTTAATTATAGTAGTATGAAAAAGACAACTATTGCATGAAAAATTACTAAAAAAATCTCGGAATGGAAATTACATTTTATACAGTTCAGAAAGCCAGCATCTATTTTTACTATAACTGGCTAGATAACACTGTTGTAATCAATACTGAAAGAGCTAGCACCTACCCAACCCAACGCAGAAGTGTTTCAAAATCACTTCATCCATGTAAAGATAGCATTGCTGTCGTTATGTCAAAGCCGGACAGAGTGATGTAAGTAAGTAACATCTGGCTGATGCCTAATTCAGCTTACTCAACACTTCACATGCTGTATACAGAGAGAATAATTTACCCAAGGGTTTTGCCTCACCTCTTCTTTCCCCTACCCTATTCATTGTATTTGTGCTTTGACACATCTATGCCTCTGTTTCCAGTACAGACAATAATCTATTATTTCAAGGTAACAGGAGGGAAAATAAAAAAACCAAACACATACACCCCTAGATAAACTAAGAAATGCATCATACAGATATTCTACAGCTTTAATCCTGCCATATAACAACAGTTGCAGTGTAGCACAACTTCTATGTATCATAGTATAATGCTCTCATCACACAATATAGATGACAATGTAGATTACTAGCATCAAAACAACATAGCCAGTTTAGTTAGCTTAGGCCCGGTGTCTGCCTGAGGAAACAACTTGTCACCAGAAACAGCACTTCGGTATGGACTAAGCACAGTGTCTCTCAGTCAGGTCAGTTAAATTTAAATTGAATTAAATTAGTTAAATTAAGCATACTTAAGTGAGGGTTGGTACTGGCTCCCTAACAGCCTTCCCAAGAACCCAACTGCAGGGAAGAAAGAAGAGCCTGCCTCCACAAAGCATCACCAATTGACCTAGTAAACCCACTCGAACCTGAGGCTGACTCATATGGCACCAATGATATACCTAAAAATACACTCCCAGCTACAACCGCATCCTTGCAGAAGTGGATCAGGTACAGCACAGTTTGCTAGTTCTCTCTATGCCGATGTGACACTTGAGCTAACAGATCTGTTGGACTCCACTTGTCCCTTCATCTACAGCTTTAATAATTCAGAACCCGCCCAGTTAATTTAGCTATAAGAAAACTACTGAGAGCTGACACACACGTACACATATAGTGTGTTCCTCATAAGCATAATTCAGCTGCCTAGAAACTTGCATCAACGCACAGTGTTCTTACACTGCCATTCAACAGTGACAGTAATTTCATGCATACCTGAGCTATGCAGTATGTTAAGACTGGCTGGACAGCATCCTAACAGCTCAACCTTTAACATCCATCTAAATTTTCTTGTAGAGCCACAAAGAACGATGACTGTAAACTGATATAATTAAACAACTGAAGCTAATCGGTTTTATTAAGTTGTAGGTAAATGTGTGTAGGTGGTACCATAAAAATCACTTAGGCTGGAAAAGACCTTTAAGATCATAGACTCCAACAATTAACCTGGCACTGGCAAATCGACCACTAAACCATGTCCCTAAGTGCCACATCTACCCATCATTTAAATATCTCCAGGCATGGTGACTTCACCACTTCCCTGGGCAGCCTGTTCCAACACTTCTTCCAGTGATTTTTTTTTTTCCCCACAATCTCCAATTTAAACTTCCCCTGGCCCATCCACATGTTCTACTACTCACAAGCAACTTGAACAAAAGAAGAAACAAACCAAAACCCTAAATACATTTTATTAGAGCTCAGCCATAGAGGTAACAATAAAAATCAAAAAATGCACATCTAACACTAAATCCATGCTGTCACTTTTTCAAAAATGTAAGAAACCCATGAGTCCATGTGCTCAAATGTAATTAGATTCATCAGCATCAGAAGACAAAATTCCATGTCCTGCTAGATATCCACCTATAAGTATTAGGTTAAAAACCAAAACAAACAAAACAAAAATACTAACGTATTAGCAACTAGTTTGAAGGCTGTTAAAGAGGTAATTCTGCATTTCTCTCTACTACGAGAGTTACCAGAAAACTGTGATACTTAACTATGAGCTAGATTTAGAAAGCCTATTGTGGCAGATGCACCCACCCTACTAAAGACCTGAGAAAGACCCAAGAAAAACAGTGCTAAAGTTTCTGTCCCTGGCGGCACCAGGACTGCCTGCCCCCTCACAGCTCATGTCTGGTCCACACAGTGGGGGTCAAAGGCGGGAAAGTTGGGGTCCTCAGCCAATAGGGGCTGACACGACCATGTATTGACCACAGATCAGATTCGACCAGGGTATAAATGGGGCCCTGCCAGAGGACTCATTTGAGTCAGTCCTCCTCAGAGCAGCAGGTCTGCAGTCAGGGACTCTCCCCTTGAGTTGGGACGTCATTTAAGGAAACTTCTCGAGATCGAGAGCCCTCCCCTTTTAGGTAAGTGAGTGAGTGCACATTTTGTTTGGCCAAAACTTTAAGAATTCTTAACTCAGCTGTGTCTGGTAATATTCCCAACCAGCATATCAAACCTGTATTTGTTAAATGTCAGTGGGATGTTGTCTTGGTGAGTGATCTGCTTAATTTCAGTTGCAGATTGAAAGCTTACTTGAGTTCATTATTTGTGTGCGTGTAGCCATTTTGGTGTGATTCCATGACGCCTATGCAAAGCACAATTTTAAGAGTCCTTTCACCCTACATCTTTCTTATAAATAATTTCTTACTATGCAGAAAAAGAAAACACACTGATAGAAAAAGTCTTAGGAAAGTGATACTGTGGCAAAAGACAGTTAATTTGCTGTGGATGTGGACAGCGTCATTACCAATGCACATATGAGAATGTATACAGTTTTAAACTGTACTATAATACTATAGAGTAATTGTGTCTCTACATATAGAATTCCTATAGAATGTAATTTAATTATATAGAATTTCACAAATAGTGGTCTACAAACAACCCAGCACATGGCTGAAGAACTCTGATAAGGCAAGAACTTTCAACAATTTACTCAATTCTACCTTTGCAGAAATGTGACACCAGTTGTAGAACAAGCATTTCTTCTCCACGGCCAATGGATTCTGGGGACTACAGGATTTAGCCAACGAAAAGTTTTACCCATCCATAACAAGACAAAACTATAATGAAAGATCAGCAATATCCAGCTTTCTATGTGATCCTTCTAATGCATTAAAGATGTGATCTGCTGCAAGACTATCTCAAGTAAGCGATGATGTTAGCTATGCAATTTAATAACTAAAACAGTCTGAAGTTTCCAAACTCTCCTGTATTTTTAAACTCAAATCCTAGTCAAAGGTTATGCATCATGTTATATAATCTGCACTCTTCACTGAGAATGTTATGGTTATAGGCAAAGTAAATTAAAACAACAGCTTCTCTGGATCAATTGTGAGCCATGAAGCAAAAAAGACCATATGACAGATGCAATTTTTCTTGGCACAGTATGGGCATTACAAATTGATGACAATCGTATGTCCGTGCTGGCACCCCTCCACAGCGGATGTGTGAGAGTGTCACTACATCTGGATGGTGAGTGCACCAGGGTCCTGAGGCACTCCAGGCCTACCGAAACCAGAGGGACAGCAGCTGCACTCAATGAACACCGTGGGAGCTCCGCAAAGTGATGAAAGGCCTGAATTACCACAAACTGTAAATACAGATTTATTTCATTAAAATACTAGGTAACCACTGCAGTGATCCCTTCCTAAAATTGACTCATTTAAAGTATAAGCCAGTTATTTCAAGGATTCATTCAACATTTCTCCCCTGCAAAGCCAACATAAAAGGCAAAACCAATGGTATTTTATTTCACCAAGGCTGATAAAAAATAAAGCTCATTCCCACAGAAGTGCTAAAATGAAAGCCAAAAGCATGCGACACTGTCACCACTTTACCCAAGAAAGGTTCTTTTGTTGCACAGCTATCAGGTCTTAAAATTTTTAACATTATTTGAACACATGCGGAACTTTTGCTAAACATGGAGAAATAAGGTGTGAAGAGAACTGCTCCAAGAAGCAGATACACCACCACACACCCTCATTTCTCATGTACCTTTGAAAAAATACCTCTATAAAGCAATTTTATATGCAAAATTGCAACACTCTGGGTAAACACGAACAAGTAATTACTGCTAAGCCCTACAACAACCCTGCTGTTACACATCAAAATACGTGCTGCAAAACACTGCAAAAACTTATATGTGACTTTTCAATAAGCTTGGAAAAATAGTGGAAGAAGAAAAACAAAACCAAGAAAAACTAATTGCTAGAGTACTGATTCCAAAGGAAAGTCACCATATAATTGAAATAAACACATGGAAATCAGAGAATGAGTCTGGCTAACTACATCCAAATATCTTGTTTCAAAACCAAGCCTTGACTCGTTTTAAAATATTATGTTACCATAATTAGAAAATAGTTTCCCAATCAGTAAAGGAGGCATGATGTTAGCTTTCCAGTACTTTCAATATCTATAAGGTCTACGAAAAACTGAAGGAAAGGACTTGAGGCTAACACTGGCACCTAAGAATTAAATCCACCTTTTGGAGCAGCACTCCAGCAGAATAAACCCATGGGACTGGCAACATGCGCTCCAATAATCCTTCCATGTAATATTCAAAAGACTACAGAAACACTCTTGCTTGCAATAGCAAAAACTTCCAGGAGTTGTAGGTATAAATTGCTTAACAGATTGGAGTATGTGTCAACAGGGGACAGGCTCACAGCTGGGATTCTTTGGCCTGCAGAAGAGAAGGCTCAAGGGAATCTTATTGCTGTGTATAAACACTGATAGAGGGGAGTAAAGATGACAGTCAGGTTCTTCTCAGAGGCATCCAGTGAACAGACAAGGAGACAACAGCTGCAAACTGAAATACTGGAAAATCTTGTTTTAGTCCAAGAGTGACTGAACATTGGAACAGTTTGTCCAGAGAGGCTGTCAAATACCCATCTCTGGAGACCAGATATTAAAACCCCAACTGGACAAGATACTAAGCAACCTGCTCCAGGTGACTCTGGTTTGAGCAAGAGGGCTGGCTGAACTAGACAATCTCCAGAGATGTCTAACTTCAACCATTCTGTGATTCTGTGAAGATTCAGGTTACAATAAATAGTGACAGAAGTTTACATCCTCAGATCTCCTATGTTCACTGGCTGCTTTCTGAACAAATCAGACTGTAGAAAGTTTCAAAGCATGGTGTGAGAGAAGATACCACAGCCCTAATGCTGGGAAGCGGCAAAGGGAAATCAAGCAGTATATATCCTGTGGAAGCTTAGGTCCTGCTGCTAACGTTAAGATTACACTACTTATTAGGATTTCAAGGAACACAGCAGACAGGAGGTCTACTTTAGCAGAGGCACTGTGTGCAGCACACCTGTCCAAAAACAGGAGCTCTTGAGCATCTGCAAGACACCTCTCATCAAAACAGACCAAATGTCTTTAGCTATTCCAGAGTGCAGAGAAGGTTAGTAGAAGAGTAAAAAGGCAAGCTACACTGTGGATTTTTAATCAAAGAAGGGCATCTAACATTACAGGGTCATTAATTCTTTTCAGCATTGTTTCAAACATGCCAACCAGAATTGAATGTTACTGTCCGTATTTTTTTTAATATAAAAACACTGCTGTGTAGTAGTACACACTACTTCTATTAATGCAAGTCAGTTATCCCAGCAAACAAAGAAGTCCCACGTTCTTGGTGCAGAGGTTGCTACTTGATCTGCTCTTCCACTTCATTCCAGACTGAACCCAGAAAACACTTCTCCGTAATACAGGCTCTCATTTCCTGCCTAGGAGCCTCAACTACTCCCATTACACCCACTTTAACTATTCCCCAAGCAGAGGGGTCCATTTGCTTAGGAAATTAGGACTTTAAAAAAAAAACCCAATATTAAAGCTATTCTAGCCTAGTAAACAATCCACCTTAATGGAGGTTTCTCTAGAAGGCAATTCAAACCACTTAAGTTAGGCATGTCCTCTCAAGCATAAAGAAAAACTATACTCCCTGCACTGAAGTCAGCTGTTGTGATTACTCCTCACAGTAACATATTACCACAAAGTGGTTGCTTTCCCAGAGCTCTCCAACCTCTATCTTTAGAAAAGGCTGCTAACTGTTCCCTTGAACACAATACAAAAAGCTACATTAAAGTTTTATTTTACAAAAAGCTTCGCTGCTTGTTTTGTAGAAAAATAATATGATATCCAAAGGCAGAGCATATGAATCTAAAGGAGCTAAATTACCTGTCAAGAAAGTAAGATTTTGTTGCTACAATAAATTAAATTTTAAAGCCATTCTTTTTAACTGAACTTCAGCATGACACCAAATGAAACAAAACCAAACTGAAAAAAATAACAAAGAATTATTCTCCAACTGCTGGGGCTACTTTCAAAACCCAGATTTAAGAAGAGAGTAAGGGAATAAGAAATCTTTTGAACTAAAGTACGAAATTTCTAAATATTCAGCTACAGGTTAAGAAGACTAGAACATTCCTCCAGCAAGTATTTCTGAGAGAGAGATCAGCATAATAATGACTACTGAAATAAAACTTAAACCAAAACAAAGACTTGTAGGGGATTTTAATGAGATAAAAACAAAACACCTGTAATACTTTTTGTCAAGGAAGTACTTACCTGACATTTTTCCCTTGTTCTCTCAACATTTTCACCAGATCAGCTATAGGGTACTGAGCTTTTGCTGCACACAAACCATAACCTGGAAGAAATTCCAAATTTTAAGGTGCTATTCTCCTTCAGTGCAGACAGAATAGTTACAGATAATAAATGCACCTTCCACACAAATAGAAGATCTCATAATTAATAATAAACAAACAAACAAAATTTCTATATATATCCATACACACACACATCCCAGATATTCATATATTCCCAGCCTGATCACTGTAACTCATTTCTTCTTTTTGGTCTCCTGCCCACTAACAGCATAGTGGTTTGACCAGTCAAACTACAAAAGTAACTTGTTTCAGATTCACAAATATATCTGTTCCTTTCTGTGTCAAAAAAGGACGTTTCAGACAGACACACTCAAAAATTTATTAAAAGGCTACTATCACATTACTTCACCACTATTATCCTCAACAGAATTTGAGATTTGCATAATGCAAATCCAGTAGCTGAATATGGCTTTTAGCAGCCAACAGTCTTTCTATCTGAGCAACAATGCCCAGGAAGAAAATGAAGAGTATAAATTATTAATGGTATCCTCAGAGTTGGACCACAGCAGCAAGAGGCAAGCTCCTTGAAGATGTTTGCAAGCCTGGTTGGAAACAAAGGTAAACTTCCCAAATGAGAACCTCACCTCACTGATATTCTCATTTAAGCTGAAACATAAATGAAAGACAACTTTTGGGTTTTAGCATTCTTCTCATTCCAACACTAAAATAAATTTAACACAATAGCTGTGCCATTCAGCTGAAGGAAAACAAGTCTTGAGCTATTCAGTACCTGACTTCTCTTTACAGGAAATGTGCTACTGAACCATATGAGCCTACAGCCAATATAATAGTTTCTGACAACACAATGTTTTGGTTTTCAAGGTATTTTCTACTTTAATTCTAGTATTTATTGTGTACTAAGTTTTAGACCTCCTTCTGCTGTTTAATGAAACAATGCAGAATTGAGCAAACAGATGAGAAGAAGACATAAACAAGAAGAAGACATAAACAAAATCCTCTCTTTGAGTAAACGGACAGGTATTTAGTTATTGGTACCACTGGTACTATGGTAGTGCTTGGAAGCTCACACCACAATAGCTGTACACAAAATTAACTGTAAACATAATTTACAGAAGAATTTAAAATCTAAATAAATAGGACAAAGTTTGAAGAGACACACACACAAGGAAAAATAAAGTGGCACACGTGTGTCTACACAGAGGAATGATGACCAACCTGGAAACAAAAATAGATCCCACAGACCCAGTCAATATCTGACACGCTGCTGCTACTTTACAACTGCAAGATGGGCTCCAGTGTTTTGTTTTGTTTGTTTGATTGGGTTTTTTTAATAACACATTCTCTAAACATCTTGCCACATGAGTCCAGAGTGTCTTACCTGGAGTAATAATAATATTGCTGGCTTCCTTTATCATTTCAATTGCATTGTCCACATTGATTTCTGTGTGGGTTCCGGTTATTTCCATGGGCTTCCCACCAGCTGTTGATGTAGTGCCATAGCCCCCTAGAATCACATTTGCAAGGGAACGATTCATAGCCTGAAAGACAAGATGGCTTTGATCAGCTGAAGATGAAATCCAAAAACCAAGGAGAGGAAAGGTCTATAAAGAAAACTTCTGAAAACATTAAAGCCTTCCTGACAACACTCTTTATCTGCTGGTTTTGCCTACTAACAACTCAAAACTTCTTAAAACAGGCTACTAAAAACAAAGACCCAGATTAACACAATAGCCAAACATCAGCTTCTAACACATTACATAACACATATAGTGAGAAAGCACCAGCATTTCTCCAAGACAAAGAAGAAAACAACACAAATACCAACTATTGGTCTCTTTTTGTTCTTAAAAGGGAAGCATATAAAAGAATGCCTATCTGATTACAGATTTATTTTTTTTTAAACACACATATAAACATACACACACACACACACACACACACACACACACAATTTTTGGAAGATATTTTCTTAGGTTCTTGAGCAATTCAACTTGTAAGCCCAGAATTGCTACGTAATAGCATGGAAACCACATAGCTCTGTACACACAGTATAGAAGCAAAGCTCCTACAGCACTAAGACAGGAAAGAACACAACAAAGTTAAACAGCCACACAAAACTAACCAAATGCTAACTCAAAACAAATTGTAATGAACAGAAGGGGGCTATTAACTTACTGGTTGAGGACCAAAGGGGAACAAGAGATCTTAAACTAGGAGCTTTAAGAGGATAACACATCCTGAAAATTTGGCTCTGTAGATACACAGTCAGGAAAAGCCACTGGCTAAATGCTTGCACTGGCATGTCTCCTTGTGAGTGTGGTCCCAAAGCAGTATCTGGCAATATCTGGAAGTCAGCAAAACTTGTAACTGCAGTAAACAAAATTTTAGAAGCAGGAAAGGAACAGCAAAAATTGCTTCTTTAATTAAACATGTGTGTCATGCATCTGCTGCGCTGGCTCAGAAACCACAGCAAAATTTGAGAATGGATCTGGAGAGCCACACATACAAGCAAGAGGAAACATCTATACAGAATTAAGTGTCCATTTTTCACTGACATTTCAAATCATGCAGCTCCACAGGTTTTTTGCTATAGCCTGAGAAGAGATGCCATTCTGTGAAATTCATCATCTAGCAAACACGCACAACAAAGATGTTAGAAGAACGTCTGTTTATCCTGATAAATCATCGCTGTTTCAGATACTGTCAGGAAAGCATACAAACACAGTGAAATCGCCATCTTGCTACTGCCTGCAGTAGGCAGTAGTTCACATCCCCTAAAAACACAATGCCTTTGACATGTATCACAATACTAAACCTTCAAACAGGAAAAGAGAATACTTAATATATGTACTACAGCAGTTAAGTGTCAGGTCAGACAGCCTAGACAGAATACCCTCTTCAGATGTTGCACAGGCTAAGATTACAAGAAGCAAAGCACTTTCTATGCATACCTAAACCAAAAGACAACACTAAGACCAAGCAAAGGAAAAAAAGAAAACTTGAAATATTATTACAAATCTGAGAATCTACACCAAGCAAGCATGAGATTCAAGGACCCTTGCTTGGCTCCACACCAGAGAGCTAAGGAAAGAGCAGAGAAGTCTAGCAAAAAAGGGGGTGGTAGAGAAGACTTCAAAAGGAGCCAAGATCTCATCAAGTAAGAATTAACCAATGCAGTTAAGATCTACTCAGCACAGAGACAATGTGGAAACTCTTCTATAGCCTCTTTCATCTTCTTTACCACCACAGACCACCAACATATATGAATAAAGTACAGGCTTCACCATTCGCAGCTAATTCACCTACCAGAAAAAGCCCTTTCTGCTGTGCATACAGAGGTGATCACAGAATCACAGAATGTTCGGAGTTGGAAAGGACCTCGAAAGATCATCCAGTCCAACCCCCCTGCGAGAACAGGATCACGTAGACTGGGTTGCACAGGAATGTGTCCAGGCGGGTTTTGAATGTCTCTGGAGAAGGAGACACCACAACCTCTCTGGGCAGCCTGGGCCATGCTCTGGCATGCTCACAGTAAATAAGTTTTTCCTCATGTTCAGTTTGAACCTCCTATGCTCCGGCTTGCTCCCATTTCCCCTTGTCCTGCCATTGGACATCACAGAGCAGAGCCTGGCTCCTTCCTCCTGACACCTGCCCTTTCCAAATTGATACCCATGAATGAGGGCACCCTTCAGTCTCCTCTGCTCCAAGCTAAAGAGACCCAGCTCCCTCAGCCGCTCCTCAGCAGGAGATACTCCACTCCACTCCTTCCATCATCTCTGTGGCTCTGCACTGGACTCTTTCAAGTAATTCCTCGTCCTTCTTGGACTGAGGGGTCCAGAACTGA
>NW_010206088.1:0-3628 GCF_000695765.1 Mesitornis unicolor
TAAAATAAAAATATTTTATTTTTTAAGACTATTTTAAGGTTGTTCTGCCGGAGATGCTGTGGATGGGTGCAGCCCTGATACCCCATGGCATGGGGGGATTTGGGTCTGCCCTGAGCCCATGGAAACCCCAGGGATGCTCCTCAGCATCCTGAGCTCCAAAGTGAGGGATTTAAGCAAAGTCAGGAAGGGACCAACTGGGGAAACCTTGAATCTGGGGAAGAAATAGGAGAACTGGGGAAGAAAGAGGAGAATTTGTGAAGGAGCAGGGCACAGTGATAACCCTGGTTTGCTGGGATTTGGAAAATCCCAATAAAGGGTGACTTCTCCTTGGTGGGTGATCTGGGGAGAGAAGGGACCAGATGTGAGTCCAAGCTCCTGCAGAGTTATCCCAAAATTTACCCAAAAGGTGGCTGAAGCAGTGGATCTCTGCAGGTGGGAAATGGAGACTGACATCAATGGCTCTTTCCCAGATTTTCAGGGAGCCCAAATCCTCGCTGCAATGCTGAGTTGCTCCCATGTGCCATCCCCGAAGACCCGCACTGCCACTTCCTCAGAAACTGGATTTTGGGGCTGTTTCACCGGACTTTAGGAGGAAAGATGAACCCAAACTGGTCCTTTCGCAGCTATGCCATCATCTTGTGATAAATCCTCCAGTTTGGAGCAAGCTGTCCCGGTGCTGCACAGAGCAATCCTCCAGTGCCAACAGGCATTTCCATGCTGGTTTGGTGCTTCCTTTTGTTAATTGAGCTGGGAGGTAACAAACAGAAAGGTGCCGGGATGCTGGGTACGCCCACCAACCTCCTGGTGTGGAAAATGCTCTTTTTGGGCAGTTTAGCTCCAGAGCTGCTGGTGTCACCCTTGGGGGTGGGGGAACTGATCTTGATCCTCAAACACTGCGTGGGAGAGGATGAGGATAAGGGATGCTGGGGAGAGCAGAGCCATGATTTCTACGCGTACCGAGCTCCTTTACAGCCCATCCATGGGGAACAGTGACAACCCTGGTCCTCATTGCACTGGGGAAACATCAGCATCCCCCAGCATCACCACCTTGAGCCAGGGCAGCCTCCAGCCTCTTGAAAAAAGGAAACCAATTTATTTTCTCTCCTCCTTCACCGGCTGAGGGTTGGAAGGTGCTGTGAAGCATCCTGACGATGCCGATGCTCAATGCCGATGCGGATGCTGCATCCTGAGGCCACGGCGCAGGGGCTGGTCGTCACCATGGAGCATGTCCCGTCAGCCCCGCACAGGTGCGGCTCCTTCCCCAGGGCTGGTTCAGGGAAACGCTGCGTGACACCGGCACCGGGTGAGACGGAGCTGAGTGTCCCCACCTGCCACCACCGTTGTTCCCTGCCCACGGAGCGGATGTGTGGGAGATGATAACGTGGCTCTGTGGAGCAGGCAGAGGAGGACAGGAAAGTCCTTGGGAGACAGATATAAATGGATTTTTGCGGAGCTGGAGCATCAGAGCTCCTTTATGTGAAGGGTTTGTGGTATTCTCCATGCAGAGCAAGAGCAAGCAGATGCCGATGAGGATGCATTTTGGAGTTTGAGGTTGGTCCAGGTCGGAAATTGGATTTCTTCTGCAAAAGGAGGGCACAAGGAGATGGCTGGGGCCCAGGGAGAGCTGGGGGAAGCTCATAGGGGATAAGCAAGCAATGCCTGCCACCAAACCAGCTTGGAAAGAGCCAAATGCATCAGGATGGGTATGGACCACGGCCCCTTGCCGGCTTCATGCTCTCTTCCCAAGGGCCAGCGCAGCCCCCCCAGGAGCGGGCGGGTGGGCGCCGGAGGGTGATGCTGTAACAAGCATCATTGCCGGCTTGCTGAGCTCGGCATAATTGTTGCAAAAACCGCTGCGCACATGCTGAGCTTCATAATTATCAGCCTTGTCTGCCAGGCCCTCCCTTCCCCCAGCGCAACGGCGCACTTGATTATGATTATGGTGGCTAATTTTGTCTGGCGCATCTTAGGCATATGGGCCCCCACCTGCTCTGAATATGCAAACGCCGCTGATTTGCTCCTCGGCGGCCGGGGGCCTGTGGGCAGGCGGGGAGGGGGAACCTGCCTGGCGCTGCAAACAAAGAAATCCCACGCGGCGGCGCGGGCACAAAGAGCCAACAGTGCCGGCGCTGCCCGCGGCACCCGCAATGGCCCCCATTGGCTTCCCATGGGCAAGACAGAGCATCCATGAGTGGCAAAAGCACATGGATCTACACCAATTTTTGCTCCTATACCTATTTTTGCCCACATACCTCACCGCTCGCACATATATATGTCATGCATGTATATACCATGGCGTGCACATGCAATCATCACCATACGGACAACCCCTGTCATGCAACCACCAGTGTTTGCCTGTTCCAGCCTTGGTTTTCCTGCATCACCATGGGATGCAGCTGCAGCAGCACCTTCCCCGCCCGCTGTTGCGCGTTATTTCACGAAAGCAAAGGTTTTGCTCCGAAAAGGGCTGGCGCGATGGTGAAGGGCAGCTGAGGTGGTCTCAGTACCGCTGTCGGGGGAGCTTTGCCATGCTAATGGATAATTAGATAGGCAGACAGACTGACAGGGATCCAGATGGATGGAGAGATGCCACGAGGATCTGGTGACAGATAAATAGGCAGATGCTAATGGGCAGCGCAAACAACAGCTCAGACTCCTGCTAATTCCCACTGTAATTTTTAAGCTCTCTCCATCCTCCCTCCGCTTTTCCCCCATTGCTCCCCCAATGCAGAGCACTCACCAGCGCATCCATCACATATATTTATATCATTTTTTAACTTTTTTTTTTTTTGCCCAGAAGTAGCACAAATGGGTTGTCTAAGGCATAATGAGGAGCAGTGAGATGAGGTGGGTGGTGTACGGGTGCTTGGGGAGGTGAAACCCCTGGGGTTACCCTTGGCTGTCAGGGCATCCCCATCCTTCCTTCCTCTGCTGCCACCTCCTCAACACAGATTTAATATTTCATTAAAAAAAAACCAATAAATTAAAATAAAGTGTAAGGTTTTTCCACAACGGAGATGGGAAGAAAATTGGGGATGGAGGGGAGGAGGCCGGTGGATTAGAGCCGTGGCTGAGCGCAGACAAAAGAAAGCATCTTCGCTTGTTTTCCCTTGCCGCGGGGAATCCACGTGGCGGTGGCGGGAAGGCGGGGAAAGTGGGCAGAGGAAATAAATCCTCCTGGAAGGCTTTCGGTGGCACCGAATTTTAGATTTATGGCCCTGTGTTGTGGGTGCTGCTCACCTGCTTCGCAGGGCCAGACTCGTTAGCTGGGAGTGGTTAATGAGGGATGGGGATCCTGCCGTGGCTGCAGAAATTTGGGTCTCTCCAGCTTGGTGGGGACCACAGTGTCCCTGTTGTCACTGCCCTGTCCTAGTCTCAATGCTGAGCCCTGGTGCGAGCAGGACTCTGAGCATCCTCCCTGCTTTGCAGGTTTTCCTCCTCTTCCTCACTCCCTCTCCCTTATTTTACCAAAACTGAAGCCGAGGGGGACACTGGGGATAAGGAAAGGTCCTGGACCCTCTGTGTCTGTCACCACAGGCGGGAAGCGGGTGGCCTATGTAGGTCAGAGCTGGGAGGATTAAACCCCAGCAGGCTCTTACCTGCACCATAAATATATAAAAATATATAA
>NW_010206089.1:0-218 GCF_000695765.1 Mesitornis unicolor
CGCCTGCATCCAGTCCCGCCGCCCTCCCGGGCTTTGTTTGTATCCCTGGTTTCGGCACCGGGAGGATACCCTCTTCCCCGCCGCTTTGGGTTGAAGGGCTTCACGATTGCCAGCTCCCCCCCTCCTTTTTTCGGGGCTCCGGGGCCGTTCTTTGAAAGCATCGGAGAGTTAATGCAGCTTTAACCATTAAGTCGCTCGATTAATTGTTTTCTTACGCA
>NW_010206089.1:257-31281 GCF_000695765.1 Mesitornis unicolor
TTGCGGTCGCTGGCGTGCCCGGGAGGGCGAGCCCAGGCTCTGCTCCTAGCCAGGGGCCAGCGTTTCCTCTCCTTTAAACCGACGCGATGAAGTTAGCAAAAAATAAGAAAAAAAAAAAATAGCGGCGATGCCGTTTGCGCCGCGGCGAAACCAAAGTTCAATTAAAAACGCAACAATAATTTTGTTTTAATGAAACGCCTCACAACCAGCGGCTGCTAAAAGGAAAGTTTCAGCTGTGGCGTGACTAAGTGGCCACCCTCTTGTTTCAGAGGGGCTTGTGCTAGCAAGGGAGGACGCATGGCATTTTTGCGTTTTGCCCTTAACGAGGAAACTGGATATTCTGAAAAGTTTTAAAGTGTGAAACTGGCTCGAAGATTGGACAGCCCCCAAAAAATAGAGAATAGGATAAAAATAGGAAAAGATACAGGTTTGTGAACGGAAGCATCTGTAAATAAGCAAAATAAACTCAAAACAAATTAGTGTTAATTAATGATAATAAATTAAAAACAAAACAAAACAAAACAAAATAAACCACCAAAAAGTAAAACTGGCTATTAAAATATATTGAACAATGTTCCTCCTCTGTTTAGGCCTTAGGCATACAAATAACTAAAACTATTTAGGCCTTAGACACACAAATAACACAAACTTAATTTGCCTACTTAAAAATAAAAATGTCTTTCGTCTCTTGCTGACAGGTAGTAAACACAGCAATGAACCATGCCTGTGAGGATCTCACACCAAAAGCCCTTTGGAGAACTGAGAAACTCTGGAGCGCTATCGTCCTGCAAGACCAAGAAATGGGAATCGCTGATGAAGTCCATGGGGCAACTAATGTGCATTAAGTTGTAAACAAGCATGAATATTTATGATGCCCCTCAGTAGTATATTCAGCTGGGAACCTGCCTTATGTATCACTAAAGGATTTGGCTCGGGGGCTGTGTTCCTTAGATTACATATCCATATGTTCACATTTCAGTAGGCAGGTGAAGCCCACCACAGCTTTGACTAGCAGAGGTTAAAAAATCATCGAGCCTTGCCTCGGCTCTGTTTGTTTGCCCTGTGGTTGCTGCAGAGGGTTATGATGCTTCAGAGCTAGTCCTTTTCCAGATTAAGCCCTTTAGTTGTGAAGAACAGTAACTCCTCAAACAACAAACGTGCGGTTGATCTGCTTGGGTTTCCTAGATAACGCTTTCTGCCAGCTCCCTCAGTAGAAACCATCATCTTTTTCATTCAAAAATATTTTAATTGGGCAGAAATTCCCAGATGCCTGTCTCCAGGCATATCTGACACCCCTGCCTTCCCCAGTGACAGCTGTTTGCTTTCCAGCTACCCAGCTGAAGGAGGGAATTCTGCTCGACCGTGCTTCAAATGGCTCTAAGGGGTTCATGAGGCTACCTATACCCCACGGAAAGTCCTTTTCGCTGACAGGATTCACTGTGTTTGTGCCAAAGCCCCCAAACCTCGTTTACAGCTTACACCCTCCCTCAGCTTGTAAAAGGCTATAAGCAATTCACTGTCCCTGAACAGTGGGTCCTTATTCCCCAGCTGTCATCCTCATATTTGGGCACCTCTGTCTTTCTAAAATCAAAGTCCTCCTTTTCTTCTCCCTCCACCACTGCTGAAGGAATGCAACATTTTGAGGTTTCCACTGATTATGGATGGCTTTCTATCTTCATTACGAAAGACACTGAAATAAAGCTAAAGGGAATATGCCAATATTGTGCTCCTTTCTGAAACATTAGCTGCTGGAACACTTGTGTGCTCAACTGCACAGCAGATAGCACTGCACATTTTTCTGCTTACTGCATTGACTCAATGGTTTTTGATCCAATTAACTCGTTCTGCTATAAAAACCCCTCAGCTCTCCTCAGATAGAGCAAGGTCCCAATATATTTCATTTGTTTTCTAAGCCAACAAACACGTGGGTAAATAACAATGCAAGGGCGATAGGTGAAGTACAAGAAGCTTCTGGTTCCTCGGTAGACAGCAGGATGAGAACTTAATTTTATGATTTTTCCCTGGGAAGCTAGTGCTTTGCATTTACCCTTTTTGTTTCTTAAGAACAAAAGAACAATAGCTATCCTGGTTAGTGGAGCTATTGTCCGTCTGTGCCAAATATATGAAATCTCACTGCTTAAGTGAGCAGTGTCTGAGGCATTTCTCTGCATTCTGCTCATTCTCCTTTGTGTCGTTCTGCTGAGGTTTCTCGCATTTATTCCCTTCTCTCCAGTATTTTTCACACCAATTTCTCTCATCTTTCTTTTGTCCTCCATTCATAAACTGTTGCTGGTCTGAATTTGAAATGGCGCTGTTTGTACTACAGGCGAGCCCATCATTTAAACTATGTTGAAATCATAACTGTGTCAAGATCATATTAGAGCTGTGTTAAAACATTAACTGTTAAAACATTCTAACAATGCTGAAACCTGCACATGATGGCCAGATCTTCAGAGACACCTAATGAGCATCAAAATAGCTTTGAAGATACAGGCCAGCTTCCACCTAGTTGGAAAATCTCTATTTGGCAACGTTTGTCTGTCCTTGACTAGCTGCCCAGCCACTGCAGCTATACTATGCATTAAAAATATGCTGCCTTTTTTTTTTTTTTACTTTCCTCCTTTTATTTCAGTGGAAAATAGGTTGTTGGGGCAGAAGACTGCACCTGAGTCATTCTCTAGCATCTGCTTCCAATGTTGGGATGTGTTTTCCACTGTCTGTGCTTGGAAGCTTCTTTTGCTTGAAGGAAAGCATCTGCTTTCCACCAGCAGCACTACAGGACAAACAGAACGGTGTTCCTGCCAAAAGCAATACAGCTGGAAAAGCCTGGGGTCTGGAGGTTAAAAGCTTTGTTAAATAGAACCAGGTACAGTAATTGTGGGTTTAGGGATATTTTACTGTAATTTTAGAGGCAAACATTCACATAAGGAACTCTCCTTATACCACCTATGTGAAATGGTCCAGCAGCCAGATACGGTTTGCCCTGCAATGTTGAGTGCTAAGGCAGCGTGCAAGCTCACAGCTCGGCAGGGCTTGTGGACAGAAGTACCCAAGTAACTGGTGCAAGTCTTTGAATGTGCACAGGCGATAATAAACATATGGGGCTGGACTTCTGTTGTTGCTGTTACTGTTTTGCACCTAAGGACCCAGAAAACATTTCCATCTCCAGTATTGCTACACCAAAGAGGTCAGCAGACATAAAAAGCCAAAGCAGTGGTTCATCACCTCAAGTTGTGCATAGTATTTTCTAGGGGTTATAAAGACCTAAAACTCTCCCTATTCTGGTGCACCTGAGAGTCCCCTTCCTTCTTTATTTGTTAACAAAGAGGCAAGAGACACAACATTGCATCCTGCTTGGATCTTTGCCTCCCATGCTCAAAAATTCTACTAGTAAATCAATGTTGGAGGGAAGCACTTCCAACAGGTCTATCCAGAAGGAAAGACTTCAGCCAGACCTCAATGCTGGTGTAGTCTTTGGGGATTTCACATTTGTCAAATAGCCTCAGATAAATGAAAGAGGAAGGTTTTGCTGTCGTTTTTTAGCTCCCTGTTAGCAACTTATTCATTACACTCAGAGGAATATCCATCTTTTTTTTTGTCTTTCACCATGGCTGTACTCCATGGACAACTGTGCCACTTAAGTCCAGCCACTTTAGCACTGATTTGTGCTTTTTTTTTTTTCTTTCCTCATTTTTCCTCTGGTGAGCACAAACTTCTAAATTTGCCTCAGATTCCAAATTTGCCATGCCTGCTCTTGCATACTGACTCTCGCTTAACCGTATATCTGTCATTAGATCCATTAGTAAGTACAGTAGTAAGTTCAACTTTCTGCATGTGTTGCTGAGTTTCCTGTACGGTATGCTGGGTCTTGAGCAGGGTGAAGGGTTGGGGAGCAAAGAAACAGTAAGTGTTGTCCCCATAGCATAAATCATTGGGAACTGGCTTGCTCAGCATATTAATTCAAGTTCTTGACACCCCCTCCTCCACCCATCCATCTCTCCTACAGCAGGGTCACCTTGAGTTTAAAGATGTGCTTGTTAGGATGTGACGGGATCCAGAGGGGAGCAAAGACAGACTCTCCTATGCACACGTGCAAATGAAATCTATAGATCTTGCTGGTGTGCATCTTCACACCTCTACACCCTTCAAGGACTGGCTTTGGGAAGCAGGAATCTTGCAGTCAAACAGCTGATGTTACTTTTAACCCTAGAGACATGACCAGGTTTAAGGATTGATCCTCTAATCTCCATTCCCAGAGAGAAGTAAACCCTACAATCTTGCCTGACAACACTGAGTTCTGCAGGCAACTGATGCAAAGGCGCTGTTTTTGGATGTGCTAAAGAAAGTTTTTTTCACTTCTATTTATACAGTCTCTCAGAGCACCTTTATGCTTACGTCTTGCTCCAGCTCTCCTTCTATTTTGTATGCATCTGAGAGGAAACTACATGACTTTTCTTTTCTTTTCTTTTCTTTTCTTTTCTTTTCTTTTCTTCTTCCTTTCAGAAATTCTGGCTGAAAACCATCCATTTCTAACCACGTAGTGGGATTCAGCATCACAGGGACTGTTAGCATCTTTAAAACCAGTTTCCTCTTCCAGACTTCTCAAATCTCTCTCTGTTCACCATCTGTTCAATCACATCTCCTGTTAGACTATGTACCTGTGTTGGCTTTCATCTCCGATGATGACAGTGTGACTGTTGCCCTCCAAGATGGGCTCAAGGCCAGGAGATGCAAATGTCTGTTCTTCTCCCCCTGACTCTACCCTTACCCTGTCACAGATTTCAAACATGATGCCTACCATTAAGAATGGTCTAAATCCAGACTTTGGCCCACCAGGAAGTGACTTCACTGTCTGGATGTTCAACTTATGCAAAAACTGATGCTGGAGTAGTATTAAAGGCTCTCAAACTCACCTTGAACAAAACATTCCATCAGATCAGTTTTCCCTTCAGGAAGGCCTTGGCAGAATAGCCATGTCTTGTGAACATGCTCTGCAGGTCAATATGCAATCTCTGAGCAGCTGGAGGTAGAAAGCAGGTGCCAACATTATGGGCTAATAATTCCAAATGTTTTGTTATTGGCCTCCTGTTTCCTGACACTCCTGCTGCTCCGATACCTCACTTCACATTTATCGTCTCCACACAGTTAACTCGGCTGTAACTCAAAGGTCCACCCTACCTTCATTCTCGGTCACATCCGCAAGATCCTTTTACTCAGCTGGGGGAGTGCTTTTAACAGCAAGAGGTGGTATATGCTAATACTTAAGGGAAAATAATGTGTCAGCTGCTAACACTTTGCCACAGCTGTGTAAACTCAGGGCGTGGGCAGCTGTTCCCCTCCAGATCTGGCTGCGGGAGCTGGGAAGCCTGGCACCCTCAGCTATTCATTACCAGCCCCCGGTTCAGCCCCTGAGCCGAGATGTGTGAGTGTCCCCTAACAAGCAGCAGCGCCGTGGTGGCTGACCTTGTCCTGGGAAGGGTGAAACGCTTGTGTAGCCTTTGCACAAGGACACGAGTATCTTCCATCTCTTCGGCTGGTTGCAAAGAGATGTCATCTCCATCTTGAGGCTATCTGCGTCCGAGTGCTGCCCATCCCCTTCTGCCTCCTCATAATTCCCTGAGTGAGGGACCTGGACAGACTGCTTTGTCCTCAGGGCCAGGCAATGTAATCCCCTGAGCATCAGCAAACTGTGACCCTCAAAAAGCAGCACTTGCCCTTGGATGATTTTATGTTAAGTGCAGCACCAGTTAAGTGCACCCACATTCAGGTGCTGCTCTCTCCTGCAGCTGCTCTGACCAAGGCAGGTCAGTTACAGGTGTGTAAATTGAATGCTGAAAGAGAAAAGTGGAGGTGTTTCTGCGTTGTCCTTAGCAAGAAACAGTCTTTGAGCTAATCTCAACCTGAAATGTTTAGGGTTTTATATGTTGAAACCAACACTGGTCAGGGATGGTACATGCAAAGCGAATACACTCCTTTACAAGAATGAATTAACAAGCAAGCAGCCATGCAGGGTGATAATCAGAATTTCTAGTTGATGTGAGCATATATTATAGTTATAATCACATTTCCTGTAGGGAAATGGACTCCTAGGAAGCTTTTGCTACCTTGCATCATGCGGTTCCTCCAGACTCAGGTTACAGGATGAGTCTGTTGTGCACTTGTGGGACATGCAAGAGGTTGGAGCTTCAGATCCTGGCTTCTCTGCGAAGTCTCTGGGAACATGAAGTGACTGATGAAGAAGCCTTTCCCCTCCTCGCTGCTCCACAAGGGAGCCAAGGAGAGAGAAGCTCTTGCCTGGGCAGCTCTCCCTGGCAGTCAGAGTGGGTGGCCATCTCCTCTCCTGCATGGGACACTGATGACATCCCTGTGGTTCTTCCTAAAATTTACAAAAGCAGCCAATCACTCACATCCCAGCCCAAAGCCCCTCTCACACACCACTGGGAAAACGGGCAGCTGCAACCCTTTAGGTGAGAGCCTCCTCCCAGAAAATGAGCCCCAAGGAGACACATGTTTCTTGGAGGCTATTAAGTGTCCCTTTGCGGTGTGCCACCTTCCGGTGCGCAGGAGGGCCCTGTGCCTGCTGGTGTGAATCCTTCCCAGTGTACCTCCGCCACAGGGGCTATAAATAGGCTGGGGGATTAGACAAAGGAAAGCTTTCTTAAAGCAGAGGATACCACAGGTACTGCTTGCAGGAGTGGGAGCTTTAAAGGCAAGGCAAGGTTTCAGGGAAATTTGAAAGCTGTTGATTTGGCTGATGCTGTAAGTCTCAGAGAGGGGAATGCTGTTACCCTAAGGATCTTTCCCCTTTTTTGCTTTACTAAAGCAGGGTGTTGTCTCTCATTTCAAATAAAACCCACGTACATTTACGATGATGGATGGCTGCTGGGAAGAGAAGTTTGTATATCTTCTGTTTGCTAGCTGCAGAGCAGCGAAGTTGCGTGGAGCCTGACAGCCCCTTTTGTGAACCACTGCCTGGCAGTACAGATGCTCATTTGTTTAAATAAAAGCAGCCAAGGGGCTTGTGTGGTCTCTGCAGTGCAGACCCTACCCTTCCTCAGTGTTTCACAGCTACCGGCCTTTGGATGCTACTGCAAGCTGGAGAAGTAAAAATAAGGAAGGAGGGAGCAAGCCTCAGGAAGCCAAATCAAATGGTGGTAGCAGTATCTCAGGAAGCTCACCCAAGGTGGTGGGGTGCAGGGCAGGTGAAGAAGATCAGAAGTGTAGGAAATCAGGGAAACAGATGTGGCCATGCCAGGCTTCAGGGAGGGAGCTCCTGAGATGCAGGGCCGGCATTCCCATGCATTCCCATCTGGCAGTGAAGGAAATTATGTAAAGTGGAGGGGCCAGGGGCCCCCTTTCTTTTTTTTTTTTTTCCTTCCAATTCTTTTCTCCCCTCACTTCCCATGATGCAATTAAAGAGCCATTGCTGACATCATCATGTATGCACGCTGAATGCAACCATTGTGTCTCGGCTGCGGTGCTGTGCTATATATAGATTAGTTGCCAATCTCTGCTATGTATCAGCAGGGAAGACACCCAAGGAATTAAGTGAGCAGTTGTACTGTAGGACTCCTGGCTTTTGTCCCGTGGCCTTGAGACATGATGGGCTATACGGTGGAACTAGAAATAATTGAAGATAAGTGATTTGGAGACCATGCCAGGAAACTTTTGAAGGGTTGATTTGCAGCAGTGGTAGGAAAGGCAGCCTTCTAGGTTGGGATGCACAAAGCAGAAAGACAATTTGACCCATGCATGTCACTAGCTTCTTTTATGTAAAAATAAATGGTTGGTCAGTCATCTCCCCTCACCAGTCCCTATGTCAGGCAACACTAAATAGCTGCAGATCATGCTTTCTTGGCCTTAGGTAGATGAAGGAAACTTCCATCTGGGAATTGTAGTTTTGGCCTTCTGGGCATTTGAGGGGACAGAGGCAGTGACCTTCTCTCTGCAGGCGGTAAATGCACCCCGCAATCCGAAGACCACGCAAAGCAGCCAGTGGGTAAGTGTTCGGGTAGGACTCCTGCTACATCTGCAGCCACCACGTAGCAGCGAGTCTCTTCCACAGTAAGACTGTTGAAGTGATATTGCCAGCACTAGGTTAGGGAAAATTGGTCTTGTGCATTTCCAATGACAGGATTTTCTTTTTTGCAGTGAGACAGCTCCTTTAGCCCCTTCCCTCTCCCTCCTTCCCAGCCAGCCCTTTGACAGGAGGTGACAGGAGGTGGCTGAGTCAATCTAACAGCTCAGCACTTCGGAAAGGGGCAAGTCCTGCTCCTTCCCTCCAGCTCCTGCTCTTTGCTGCTTGTCTCTGGACACCCCAGGTAGCTGACAGCAGGGGCTGATGAGTGCTTGAGCAGAGGAGGTGGTGGGACCAGGGAGCTGGGTTGGGGTCTTTGGAGGTAAGCAAACCCTCTCTATTCAGCAGTGAGCTGTGAGATTGACTCAGACAACAGACAATTTGAGGGTGTAAATTGACACTGAAAGGAAAGCTTTGATGTTAGGGTTGGTTGTTTTTTTTTTTTTCTTTCTTGTTGACTTCACTCCAGGCCAAATTCCAACTAAACCGTGGCCACTAGGAGCTTTCTCAATCATTTAATGAAGTCCCATACCAAGGTGATGAGACCAAGTGTTGCCACAGCCCCGGGCACTCACCTTCCTGCTCTTACGCTGCCCTCGGGCCAGTCACAGCATCTCTGTTCCTAAGAGGCAAATTCAGTAAATGGTACATTTTGTTGCCCTGGCTCCTGCTAGCCTTTTAAGAATAAGCCAAATAAAAATTATCATTTCTTGTAGTCCCTGGAAGAGTGGCTGTTGCCACTCCCAACACACTTAGGTGCATTCCCACTGATCCCATAGACTTGTGTGCATGCAGCTTATGTCTGTGGACCCTCCTGTAACATGGGAAGGGCCTCTCTCCCCCCAGTCTGTGGAACTGGGCTGAGACCTTGCCAATAAAAGTGAGGAAAAAAGGCACTGAATGGGACTTTTCCAAGTCAGTTGTCAGCTCAGTAGGAAGCTGAGTGCCAGGGCACATCACAGTTTGGTGGAGTTGGTGCCCACCCCATATGCAAGCCAAGAAATTAGATATCATTTAAGTACAGAGCAGCTCATGACAGTTCTTGCCTGATCAGATGAACCTTGCCTTTCTCTTGAACTGAAGTGAAAGCTGCTGCTGCGGAGTAAAAATGTCTCGGTTTGTATGGAGTATTGCAAGTATTGCATTTTCTGTCACATCCAGGTGTGCTTTGCACTTATCCAAGCAGAGAGCCAAAACAATATCCTGTTTTATGTCTCACCAAACAAATCCGAACTGGATAGTGCATGGGCTGATGCTAATGGTAGATCTCAAGTTGGGCATTGATCAGAAGATCACACACAGACCTGGTTGAAGCTAATGGCTGTAAAAAGCAGCCTTCAAGTAAGATAAAAGGAGCAAGTGAAGATCCCTGTGCAACGTGACAGCTGCTACTGCAGAAGCCACTGCTCGTGGCATCACAGCAAGAATTGTGCAGCCTGGAAAATGACAGCCCAGCACAGCCCAAATACTGCTTCTGGGGCACAACACAGGACAGTAACTGTCAATTACTGCAATTAAAATTGCAGAGCTTTTGCAGTTTGACCAATGACCAGTTCACAGTGTTATAGTCTATTTCTCAAACAATTGAGAAAATCAGTGTATTTGGTTTAAGGATGTTCCTCAAGTGGAAGACAAAGACACATTATCCTATACCATTGCTACAGTTAGTAGTCTTATGTGTTTCAGTTTCTGCTTCTACTTGTTAGTCCTTTTGATTTCACATATATTGCAGTGTGAATGACAGACACAAGTTTGGTTATGAGAATCTGATCCAGCTTAAGCCTTTCTGATGTGACTGTTTTCACCACCAGTAGCAAAGGAAGCATCATAGCATCACAGCAGATGGAGAATACCATAGTATTTCCGGAGATACCAGGGAATGCTTTGCATTTCCTGGATGCAAACAGTATTTCTGCTTGGTGAGTTATACTGTAACCGATCTGCTTTCAGTAATTGTCTTTTTAAATCCCATATGTGGAAAACTTAAATTTTTTAATTTATTTTGTATGTTGTCTTGATATTGCTTGGTACAGCACTCTAAAATCTTCCACCTAACTGGGGAATTTTATTTCCTTTTTAAGACAGAAGTGTTTTGAACTTCCTGTAATGTTAAACACCTTCCAAAGATACTTTGAATATCGAAGGAGCATGGCAGGGGGATGATTAACTACATGACTATCACAACAAAACTCCCACAGCACTGAGCACCCCTAGGAAATTCGGCATCCCAGGAATATCGAAACACCCAACCCCAACGGCAGGACCTGAGAGTTCAAGCAGCATCTGCTCTGCCCTGGCTGCCATTGGACCTCTTGCCATGTTGGCCCTGGCAGGTAGCCGCTCTGAACTGAATTCATATATTTGTCTTTTCAGATGAAGTTTTGTTGGACTTTTTTTCTCTCACTGTGCAGATCCAAAAGTTAGGAGGAAACCTGGTAAAAAACTGCATTTCCTCAGCAGCAAAACAGGAAAGCGCTACCTCTTCACAAAGCTGATCCTCTCCCAACGTGGTAGACCAAGGGTGTCTCCACAAACCCGTAAATAGTTATCTGATCCTGGCAACAGTGATCTGCAGAGCTATGAAGCTGTCTCTGCTTTTCAGGTTTCTGATGCAAGTGGTTTGCGTAATACCTCAGGCTTCCAGGTATAGGAACCGTAGCCAGCCCATAAGGCTGAATGCATATCTTATCCACCTTGAGGCCAAAATAGCCTGACCTTTAGATGATCTTTGGAAGATGATAAATAATGTAGCGCATCTCCCAGAAGGCTGATTTCTGCCCATGCAGTTACTGACAGTCTTCCTGACATCTACCAACTGTGTCAGCTTGTATCTTTTCAAAAAGGGTTCTGGGGTTATTGAGGGGAAAAACCTGTGAGGTGGGGGATGGACCTCTTCAAAAGGAAGTAAAAAACTACTGCGGCCATCAAATGGGAGACAGTGTTGCAACAGACCTTGCAGTGCTTGCAATGTTGGGATTCTCCCGAGCGCAATAAAATTTATCGAAGAAACGTCTCCTGGGCTGGAGAGAGACAGCAGGAACCAAGGGCTGGGAGAGCACTTTTGGGGAGTTAATTAGTGTTGTGTTGGTGTTTAGGGGTGAGCAGACCTGGGAGCAAGGGCATATGCTTATGAGATCATTTAGAAATTCCTAAAGAAGGTCTCTTCATTGACAAACAGCAGCACTGAGCCAGCACTGACACAGACACACTGGCTGCTATGAGAGATAATTTAGATGTCACTCATTACGGTAAAGGCATTACAGGATGAAGTCCAAGTCCTCTGGTTCAAAAAAGTATCCATAACCACTTCAGCATGGCTGCCTACCATCTCTGGCCATTCCTGCAGGGCTGGGGCCATCCCCAGAAGCACAGGGGTCCCTGGGACCAGCCAGGTCTCAGCAAAAGCACTTCCATGGAAGGGACTTCCCACTGATCGTGGACCAGCTGCGTGGACCAGCACCCTCCCTTGCAAGGAAAGGCTTGTCTCCCTCTGCTCTCCCTTCTCCTGGGGTTGCCATTAAACAGGCCCAGAAACAGCAGCTCCCTATCATAAGTCACCAAAGTGGCTTTTAAGCTCAGATAGATTTTTCAAAGGGATTTAATGCAGAGAAGTTTACACCTGTTTGGGGATGGGTAAAGCTCCTAAGCCCCGCTAGGGTGCTTTTGAAAATCTGGTGTGGTTTTTGGGCAGTGCAGCTCTTTGGTGCTCTGTCCTGCTTTCCTTGCCGTTCTTCTTGGTGTTTGCCCACAGCCCAGTTGGCCATCTGCCTGTTTGCTCCGGCCTGGTGCTCACAGCAAGGTTGGGACCATCTTAACCAGTTTTAATAATGGGATGGCTGCTATCAAATGAAAATACACCTCTTAAATGAAAAAATACATTCGCCTTCTAGCTAAAGGGGCTTTTGGGGAACAGCTGAGTTGCAGGGAACCACATTTTCTGCCAACATAACTTCATTGGAGAAAATGCAACATCTAATCCTAAAAAAGCCTGTGTGCAGGGGATCATATCAATCGGCAGGATTGGGAATACTTGGAAATAAGAGCACAGACTTTTAAAACTTAATAAAAGGAGTACTTCTCTATTACATGTTACTTATTCCTAAGCTGGCAGCACTTTTGTTCCTTATGTGCTTTGCTCACTTACAATCTTAAGCACTTCTATGATTTTAAGCACCTGGAGAGCTTGGCTGGATTCACTGGATGCTGTTTTGTGTTTAATGTGATGCCGGGGTTATACTACAGATATAAGATACAGTCTAACCAGGTAAAACTACCATTTTTTTACTCAAGCGCGTTTGGTCTCTTCTTTCTCTTGGGGTTTTGTCTTCTGAAATTGTTCTCTGAACCAAGATCTCCAAGATCTTCTCTGTTGTTGCTCCACGATCTTCTCCGTACCTTTGGAAGATAACATCCATCCTGTTGGGACTTGCTGCTTACACCACATGGGAAGGAAGGGATGTTTGACACACCCGCCTACTGCGATCCTTCAGCAGCTTGGGTGGCAAAGCTGGAGCTGTGGCTTGGACCTTGCTGCTCTGCAGAGAAGCTGAATACTTAGCTGAAGGAAAGCAGGGATAAGGGAGCAAAGCCCACTCCTGGGGAAGGGTGAGGTGGGCATGAAATCTTTCTCAGCCTCTCTTCAGCTGGCATCTTCTATCACAAGGAAAGATGACAAATTGTTTGTTAAATTATTTAAGATATTACTGACTGGTTATGAATTATTAAAGTGTTTATTACTTACCATTTGGATGGCAACTTGGCGCAGAAAATCACAAGCCTCTCAAGAAGCCCGAGGCTGGCCATGGATTGCCAGACATGCTGGGGAGCTGGGGGTGAGCTGAGGTGGTGGGCGCAGCAGCATCTGGTGTGAGAAAAGGCACGGCTGGAGCCTGGAGTGTGTTGCAGCCTGCGCTGCTGCAGATGGCTTTGCCACTGGTGCTGCAGTCTCACAACCTCCTGCCACTCCTCCCAGTGCTATATTTATTTAATATTTGCATGATGGCAGGACCCCTTCATACCATGCGCCTTGTCCCAGTTGCTTGGGACCCCTTGCTGCCTACTGCTGCAATGTTCTTATTAATTAAACTATCTTTAGGTAGGAGAGGACACCACTAAAACAAGAACATGCTAATTCTCATCAGCAAATGCATAGGTTTGTTTTATGGTTTTGCTCTGCTGAAGGTATTTGAAGTTTTTTTATACCAGTCCTTTTTCTCTCCTTTCCAGCCTCCCCCATGTTTGGTGGTTTTGCTTTCTGTTTTAATTTTCCCATTCCTTGAAACTGTAATCATGTGCTGATCATTAGGACTTCTGTTCAATGCATGCTTACTCTTTGTGGTCACCATTCAAGAGTCGGAGATTAGTGATCAAAGCAAGAGTGTACCTTATCTTACAATGTTATTTTGAGAAAGACAAAGCAAGGAGATAAAAGTAGCCCGTTTGGACATGCCGCTCTGCTTAACAATACCTCCACATCAGTGTCGAGACAGTCAGGATTGGGCATGTGGTTAAAATATAACTCATTGGAGCAAAAATTCTGCTTGTGAGTTCTGACTATCTAACATGGCTGCTGAAAAATGGGAAGAGTCTCACAATTGCACATTTGACTGAGCTAGATGAATTTGGTTTACAGGCATATGTACATTGTGGCATCCAGTGTCCACAGGGTAGTCAGCGATGGCTGCAAATCTCTGAACGTGTTTGTGAATAGTCAGCTGAATATGTTTGTCCTTGAAATGTGCTGTTTCTTATTTAGTATCCTGTGTTCATTTTTCCTCCCTTGCAAACATTTCAGTCACTCAGCCCAGGAACTGATTAAGCCACCCAGTAAACACAGTACAGATGTCAAAGTGAAAAATTCACAAGCTATTCATAACAAGCCATCTGCTGAAAATAATTTGTCTAAACTATTTGGGGAAAATTTACGAAGCAATGCAAGCGCTTAGAGATATTTGGGAAAATTCTAATTATCAAAAATCTAGAGATGGCCTAATGATATGTTTTGTATACCACTGAAATCTTTACAGCTCGTTGCAGTATTTGAGATAAAAAGTGCTCTTTGGCCTGCCGTGCTAAGTGCTGGCTGCTCAGTTTTGAAGCACGGAAACCTGTTTCACGTTCATGATTACCCTACAAGAATGAGCAGTCTGGGGGTAGTCTGTGGTCTGATTTATATTCCCAGAGTGATAAATGGCTGAACTCCCACTCAGACTGTATTTGGACTATTCGGGAAATCCAACTTTCAAAAATCCAAACCACCCAAACAGTAACATATAGTTTTGCTCAAGAAGAGGCATACCTGACATTCAGCAATTTTTCATTCAGGTAAATCATTGCTTCTTTGGTCTTTCAAACTGTTTCGCTAGTGCTGTATCCCAGTTTTCACAGCTCCCTGCTGGGTTCTGGAGATGGGCTTTTTCCTCTGCCGTGGCTGCAGGAGCACGTTTCTCCGTTCTCTGCATCTCTTCTTCACCTTGGTTTACACTCCGGTGTGTTGACAGACACCCGAGCCAGCTAAAGTGGTTTTTGTGAGTGAAATGCAGATTCTGCTCCCACTGGGAGATGTATTTGCTGGTAGATCAGAGATCTCACCTTTAAACCACAAGCAATTTCCTGGAGGAGGCTTAAAGAGAAATAAGAAAGAAGGGAAAAAGATTAGTATCTTCAGGGGACATTTTCCAGGACATCACTTAAATCCTCCTCCTCAGCGTACGGGCTGAGTAAAGGTTAATCCCACAGCATATAAAACCCCATACCATCCACACTCCCTCAATATACACATTTCCAGGAGGAATTCCTCTGACTGAGCATAGTTGGCAGCCACACAGAAAGGTATCTTAGAGCTTAACAGCCAGAAGTCGCTGGAGATCTCCATCTGTCAATTTCTAGTGGATATAAAAGTCACACAGGGACATTGCTGCTGTGCATGTGTGGGATGGAGGCTTCTTTTGTTGGGGGGACCACGGAGACCAAGGAAAGACCTCTCTGAAAGCCCACACCAAGAGGTAGTTGTCAGAGCTTTCGTTCTGGGATTAATGGGCCTGGGGTCAAAGAGATAGACAGGTACTTAATGAATTTTTCAGTAGATGTTACATCTGAAATCTGTATTTACTGAGTTGATCTCCTGTTCCATTTCGTCTTTTCTTTGGAAACTGTCAGTGTAAATATTCTAAATAGACTGAAATGTCCATGAGTACAGCTAGTTGCTGAACTTTACCAGTGATGAACACAGGAAATTTTGTTTGATGTTTGCAGTAAGAACTAGCTTCCCATTTTTAAGTGAATTCTAATATTGAAGTCCTAACTGTATACTTTTAATAGAGATGAGCTAATGCATTGTCCAGCTGCTCTTGCCACTATCCTGTGTTTGTTTATAGTTGCCCATCTGCTTTTTGCCAGCTTACAAATAAACATCCACAATACAGAAAGATGAATATTTAGAGTATTATCCTGATGCTACACAATTCAGTGTGTTCCATCTAAAAGTTAATTCTGTTCAATAAAAAACATGAAAAAACCTTTTATCAGAGGGGCAAAATGAACTCTATGAAAATATGCTATAAAATGATGCTGCCAAATTAAGAGCTTCAAAACCTGTGTTAGCCTACTTCTCTTGCTCTTTCACCATTTTTAGTGCAATTTAACACTCAGATCCACAAAGATATTTGAGTGTCAAACTCTCATTGAAGCCAATGGGAGTAAAGTACCTAAATATCACTATAAAAGCTTGGTCTAAGGGTCTCCATCTTTTCATCGTGCATAACCCTGACAGGGCTTTGGCACAAGGACTGACTTTTAGGCCAGGCATTGCCTGATGCCATAGCTGGCATTTTTGATGGGGGAAAAAAAATGGGAAAATGGGGACCACCGGTGCAGGTCTTTGGGCAGAGCACCCTGTATGGGGGTGCTGGGAGATCATAGAATCATTATGGTTGGAAAAAAAATCATCAAGATCCACTATTATCTAACTCTGCAGTGCCCACTTCTAAATCATATCCCTGAGCACCATATCTAGATGACTTTTAAATACATCCAAGGATGGTGATTCATGGTGGATCATGAACTCCACCACGGTGCAGGTCGGTGGCTGCAGAGTGCTCAAGGCTAGTTTAGGAGCCAAAAATCAGCCCTACAAACAGAAGATGTGGACCCGGCGATGCTCTCGGGCAGCGTCCCGATGCCTGCCGCATGGCCGGGCGGCAAAGGGGAATACCCACCCTCATGGCAGGAGCTTGTCCGTACACCCTCTCTGGGGGAAGGGGCTGCTTTTGCCCCCACTTTGGCAGGTTTTCTCGCTGAGGTGGAGGCGGGCGGGGAGCCGGAGGGCGGGCGGGATCGGACCCCTCAGCTCGCCGGGCAGCAGCGGCTGGCGGCTGCCTGCTCCTCGGCGGATTTCGGCGGGGTTTGGCAGCACAAGAGTGGCACCCAGCGGCTGGTGACTCCATCACAGGGATGCTCCCCTCGCCCCATTACCCGGGCTACCGAGAGGGGCCGGCGGCCGACGCTGCTCGGGCTGGGCTTCGCGGGGAGTGGGATGGTACATGGCCGGGCTGGAGGTGGGTCTACAGCCCAGGGCTCCCAGCCTTGGGAAGGACTTGTGAACGCCTTTTTAAAATAAAAAACAGACGCACGAAGGAGAGGCAGAGGCCTGAGGAAGCCGGAGGGACGGTCTGGGCTTGCTGCTGCTGTGCTGAGGTGGGGAGAAAGGGAGCTACGCGCTTTGGGACCTTTCTCTTGCTATTAGAAGTATCAAGGTTTCTCCACCCGCCAGTTTTATGCTGAGGGAGTCCTCCCAGGATGGGAACGGCACAAGACAAACCTCAGCTTTCTCTGCCAACAAGAGAAATGGAAGGGGAGATGAAAACGTGTCAGACTTAACTCTCATCCCGGTCAGTGGCATTTTGGTGGAGTTGCTGAGTCTGCCAGAGCACCTGGCTTGGGAGTACTGCACTTAAGAACAGATTTTTGGCAAAAAATAATTTAATCTATTGCCTTAGAGTAACAAAGACCACATTAATTGTGCCTAGCGAGTGAACCAGCCTCAAAGCCCACAGCAAGCACAGTTCGTGTCTGCTGGGTGAGAGCTGGAGATGGGGAAAGCACAGAAATGGTGCCAGACTCTGCTGATTTTTCTGCAGATGAACTCCTAGGGTGAGTGAGTCTTAGCAATTCTACCCCTATTTAGGGCATTGAACATTCCTGTCTTTGTAAGAAGAGACTGTTGATAAGAATGATCCAATTGTGGTTTTGGAAATGTGATAAATTGTGCTCCAATGGCTGCTTTTCAATAGAAGTGGAGTTTGGTGGAAAAAAATATTTTAAGAAAAAGTGTATTTATTCTTGTTTTTAATCTTTTTAGCATGATTACAGACTGGGCAGACAATCTACTTTTCTTGTGGTGTAAAAGAATCCTCCTAAATGAATAAAATATGGGATATGTTAGAGTTCAGCTTAAAACGTAGGAAAAAAGAGAAAAGAAAAAAGCAGACAGAACACAGGCAGCTCCCCATCTCAGCTCTCCCTGCCATCTGAGAATTCATGGTTGGGATCCTATGAAAGACCAACCCCTGGTGGGACAAGAATTAAAATTAGAAGAAGAAGAAGAAGAAAAATACCAAAACAAAGTGACCCATGAAACCTAGCTGAGAAGGAAGGAGGGCCACCAGAGGAAATGAAGTTAAGGATCTGTTTGGACGAAGTTTGTTTTCTCAAAGCCTTCCATTTCACTGCAGTGGATTTAAAATGCGGGTTGTGTTTCAGCAGCAGTGGTTGTAGGAGTGCAAGAGATGTGCAAGCTTCGCAAGGGGTTGTTTCTGGGACTGGACTCAGAAACTGTTCCTGGGACCAAACTCAGAAGAAAAGCTGCCCTTTCACTCCAGCGGACCAAGTGATGCTGCACAGGAGCTGTAGATGAACATGCGAGTTTGTTGCCCAGCAGTTTTCCCTGCTTGCAGCAGTGATGCAGGCCAGTGACTACCAACAGAGTGATCTGAGCAGTGCAAGAACTGAATCAGATTTTGTGGGCTGAGAACCTACTGCCATGTCATTAAACCCTTTCACATGCTAAACTCTTGTGCAGTTGTCATTCCCCCATCAGCTCAACTTCTTCCCTCTCAGATTAATGGCCTTACAAATATGCCTATTTGCTTATTTTATTAAATTTTGCCTTCATTTTAAAGACAGCAAATCACCAAAACCACTATTTTTTTAAGGAGAATTTACCTTTTCAGCTCACTTATTGTCTTCAGAACATCTCTGCAGTATGCTTGAGGAAGCCATCACAGAGCAGAGCTGACTCTGAGGTCCCATCCCAAAAAAGTAGCCCTGAACTGAACACAGAAAACACCCATGAAGAGGTTGGGGATGGATGCAGGAGGAGAGAAGGGGTTTGCTCTGCAGGACATGGGCTCCCAGGGCAGAGAGCCAAGCATGTTGTGTGGTTGTGGTGGAGAGACAGGCCCACTCCTAGTAGTTACCCCAGTGAAGCTGAGATTTCCATGTTGTGGCTGAAGTAATTTTTCCTCATGGTCAAGCATGGTTAAGCAATGCCCTGACTGCCTGTTGCTGTCCTCTTCTAAACACATCAGGCAATGGGAAGGGCAGGACATCAAACCAGGCTCAAAAATAATGTTTTAGCAACTTCAGTGACAATTTCACTCCTTCTACAAGGGTCCCTGGCCACGCAATGTACTCCTTTTCTTCAGGCCGGCTGTTTTCCCATGCCTGGGGAATCACAAACTGCTGACAGTAGCACTTTTCATCTCACAGTGCTTCTCTAAGCGGCCTACATCTGGGCTGCCCTCCACCTCTGGGCACAGTCTGGATGCCTGTGGCAGCCCTGCTCTCCTCAGGGCACCCCCACTCCAGCCAGCGAAGCCTTGCTCCTCTGCATGCTCTCATTTTACCTTCTTAGCCACAAAACATTTCCCTTCTTTTCCCCACCAAGAAACTCTGTGGGGATGGTGGCAAAAACAAATGACCCCTGGAGATTTTGTAGCTCTTTGGTGGGCTTGAGCTGAGAGATGGTCCTGCAGCTGCAGAGGGATGAAGGTGTGGTGGTGCCTGCTGCTTCATCTTTCCTGGCTGATGTCTACCTTTGCCTCTTGGTAGCCCAGGCTCCAGCTCTCCTCAGGGACGTGATGAGGGTCTGTAATGTCCGGTGATGTCAGCCGGATGTTGCTGACACCATTAAGCAAATGTTTTTTCAAGGGATGGTTTAAATAATAGATAAATTATGAGGAACTTTCTGCTTAGCAAGGATCTTTACACTTGACATACTGGTACTAACTATGGCTGAAAACAGACAATAATGTGTGTGGGGAAAAGTAAATTACACTGTCAAAAGCTGAGCTGAGTAAATGTTGCAGCAGAGATATTTCAAGTTCATTAGCTCCTTACAAAACCATACTTATGCCCAATTGAATAGAAAATTATCTCTAGCGAAGGGGTTGCAATCCTGCCATCATGGTGCAGGAACCAAAGATCCTGGTTATCCCTCACAGAGGTGCAGGTGCCTGGGTGCTGAGCTGCACTTTGGAGCACGACGTCTAAGTGCATGTCATGGCTGAGGACACTTTATTGCTTTCTGTCAACACCCTCACACCGAGCTGGGTATGTGCTTCGAGTGATGTGATCCCTCAGATGACATTTTAAATCAAGCTTCTGTCTATGGGGAGACATGAAAGATCCCATGACACCATTTTTATTTCAAGAAGAATAAAGGCATTCATCTCCGCAACATTGGCCAGATTCACTGCCTTATCCCAACAGGGCATCTTCACATAAACAGCTGAATTAAACTGCAGGCTGGAATCGCAGTCAGGGGTAGGAAACTCGGGCCAGAAACTCAGGAACTAATTTTACTGCTTCACTAAAACTATCTGTGTTTTATTGCTCTGAAGGAGGGAAGCTGGCAGTTTGTAGTATGGCTTCCAAATAGTGGTACCATTTTTCCTCAGGCTCCAGAGTAATTTTTATTTGAATGCTGATGGCTGGTATTTATGTTTTCAAGCCCAGTGGTGGCCAGGAGTGTGAGAAGAAAATAAAAAACAAGATCCAACCACTGTTTTCAAGGAATCTGGCCAAGCTGTGGAGGTCAAATTGCAGTTTAAAGCTTTAAAATGCAGTTTTAGTTCTAAAAGGAGAAAGATTGCACCAAGGCAGCCAAAAGACGAATGGTGATAACAATTTTAATACCAGTGGACACAGCTGATTTGAATTAAGCCTTTTCTCTCAAGAGGGAGACTGCAGGCCTTATAAAGTCCACATTTCTGCCATGGTGGAGCTTCTCATGTCCATTAATAGTCATGACCCTCCTGAAAGCCATGCAAGCTTTGAAAAACATTATCCCCATTTTACAGATGTGGGATTGTGGCCCAGGACATCCCCAAGGGCACTCAGCAATGCTGCGGTTCAGCCAGCACTGAAACCTGTGGGAGTCACTCCCATACCCTGCTCACCTTCCTTGCCCTACGCAAGCGTCCTTCAGGCTGGGCCTCACCCTGTGCCTCTTGGGCTGATGAGAGGCCACAGCTGGATGTTTGTGTCCTGGTAAAGACCGTCCCAGGCCCTTTGTGTGAGGGCAGAAGAAACTGAAAGCTTCTCACTCTCCAAGCAGCAGAAAATAAAGGTAAGAAAAAGAGAAAAAACAAAACCAGGGTGAAGAGTAGCCAGCAAAGTCAATGAAGGATATAGATATATATACTCACCGCAGTCTGTAGTGTACTTTACTTAAATAATGTAGCAAGGATTTTAAAAATCCAATCTTGATCCTTTTATTTTAAATGTAAGCATCACTTGTGAATATACGGCTGGATGAATTAATAATTTTGTGTTATTTTTAGTCCTTTGATTTGTTTATGCATTTTGAAAGTTGCTTCAGCCTCAGTGGGTCTAGCAACCCCAGGGGACAGCACATTATTCTTATATCTTTTGTCCTTTTCAGGTTTTGTATCAGTCTCATTTTTTTCAGGTCAGTTTACGTCACTGTTAGTTTGGCTCTGGGTGTGTACATCACTGCATTATAAAGATCCAAAGCTAGAAAGCCACAATTTACAGATCATTGCTACTTTATCAGCACATATTTAGGAACCACTTTGAGGTTTTTTTTCCATCTCACCTTTTTACAGACTCAACAATTTCCCTTATTGTTGGCAGCAATGGGGGGATAAAATCTCTAGATCAACTGCTTACAACACAACCTGCCCTATTCCCTGCGTGGGACAAGACCTCCCTGGCTTCTCTCTTTGCAGGATTTTCAATATAGCACCCATGTTCCTCCTGGCTCCCAGCAGGTCACACCACTGTGGTAAGGGGAGAGCCCTGCTCCGTGAAACCTCTTCTTCCTCCTCCCAGGGAATGCTACTGGAGAGATGCAGAGGTTTAGCATCTTCCACCTGGCACCAGAGATGTTGATGTGACATCTTTTATCCAGAAAGCGGCATCCCTCCTTCCCCAGGTCTAGGGTGGCTCCTGAGGAGAAGAAATTCAACCCCAGGACGTCCAGAAACTGTGCTTTGCTGGAGACAAGTACTGCAGATGGCTGCAGCTGCTCAAGCCCCCCACGCGCCAGCCCTGCGGCTCAGGTGTCCTCAGGAAGGAGAGAATTAGTGAGGACTTTAATGCTGGATTAGGCTGCCCCAACTTTTCCCTTTTTCTCCTACCACCAGCTCAGCCTGTGGAAGCAGGCAGTCTCCGGTGTGGGTTACAGCCTGGGACTGCCCTTTAGGGTGGCCACATCCTCTCCTTGACCTGCAGCCCTGCTGCCTCTTCAAGTAGCTCCAGGTGGCCAATGCCTGGCCATGCACCCCACGATGCCCCAAGGGTATGGGGACAGGAGCTTTTTGGGGTTATGACTCCCAACTCGCCTTGTCCCCTGCCATGCAAAGCTCAAGGCTGAAATGGAGCATCTCGCAAAGGGGTCCTCCCTACTCCATGTGCAGGGTGGACGTTAACTGGCTCACAGGAGTCCATTTTATTAAAAACCCACCCACCAATTAGTGGGTGGAGTGTCCTCACCCTCAGACAAAATGTTCTTCCCTATGTTCTTAGGCATTTCCCGTCTCCAGAAAACTTTTGGGATGGTCAACTAAGCTGCAGAGAAATCTGCAGCCATCCTGGCAGACCTTAATGGCCCTTTAGCCCTGGAGGACTGAGTAACACAGTGCTGTGGCCTTGCTCTCACACTGCAGAGGAGTACCCACCATTCCTCCTGTGGTCAGAGTTGCAACCATTAGTGTAACCACTAGGAAACTGGAGTTGATGTGACTTGTTGAGTGGTATTTGGTAGGCTTCCTGGCTGGATTTAGATAGCCTGGCAGGCTGCCCTTCCACAGCAGTCATGTGGAAAGCCGTGGAGAAGATCTAGCTCTTGCGACAACACCATCTTTCTGAAAAGCCAGTTCAGTGGCTGAATGAGCTCATGTGGATTCAGGACAAAAATCCCACAGTCATGCAGCACAGAAATAAGAATTAAAAAAAGATTTCATATATGATTTTTCCCTGGGAGTTACAGATTTTTTTGGAACAAATGCTGTTGAAACAGTGTGTGCTGAAAGCTGGGAGGACATAAAAGTAGATCACTGTGCATTTACCCTGTTTCTCATCTTTCCTTGTACATCTGCTACTCGTTGCAAGAGGGAGGTTTAGGATGAGGAGGCACACCAGATCTGACCCACTGTCATAATTCTTTCACTTTCTGCTATGTAGCATTCATTTCTTAACCTCAGTTGACTGTGAACAGCTCAGCAAGGCTCATCCGCCACCCTCCTTGGGAGCTGCTGTGCACCTTCTGAGAACACCCAGCTGAGAAGTTTTCCTCCTGATAATTCATCAGCATTTCCCAAAGGGTATTTAAAAAGTTTTTGTTAAAATATGTCAGGTCTGTCTTGCTGGACTGAATATACCTCAGAGGCATTAGTTTGCTGCACTGTGGATTACGAAATTGTCCGTGTCAAAAAGCCAGAGCATGATAACCCTGCTTTGGCTCTTAATTTTAGCAGAGGTGCCAGGTCCTGACATGAAAAGAGCCAGATTCCTCCACTGTTTTCTGGTCTCAAGGAACCAGGGCTGTCCTCTGGGTGCCTGACATTAGGGAAGATAATACCACTTCTGTAGACTGGAAGGAAGTCCCCTTGTGTCTAAGCCAGATGGCAAAGCAGCAGAAAGTAATGTGAGCTCCATATTTCAGAGGTATCGCAGTCCTCCCATCAAGCGTTGGGAATAATTACCTGTGCAAAACAGATATTTGGCCCTGGTTCCTCTCTTAAGCACAGTTCACTGTCAGATCCTTTGGCCAGTGGTCCACTGTGAGGAACTAAGTACACCAAGTCATGGTTTAATTTGCTGAGCAAGGGTCTAGGTACTTGAGAAAGCTGAATCACCTTCAGGAGGGCATGAAAACACAGCCAAACTACCTGTGCAGGTTGTCACTGCTTGGTAACTGCCCATGGACATGTCTCATACACCCCCCAGGGAGAAAACCAATCTAGCCAGGGACTTGGAAGACACTTTAAATTTAGTATGGGTAAAACCAGACATAGAGGGATTGGCAGCATGATTGACAAGACAGGAGGAATTCAACTGGTGACCGCTCTTTGTGTAGAGATAACCTTGGAAGACAAACATTGGGCCCTGGAAGTTTGCTTTTTATTTGCTGCTCTACCAGTGTGAATAGTTCAGCAGGGAAACGGCACCCAGACTGATGGCTCTCGACCCTCCTCCTGCTCGAGATGCGAGGCAGCAGGAGCCCAAAACTCATGGTTGCAACACATGAATGAACTGAACACCATCTGCCGCTGCAACAGCTGCACACTGTGCAGCACCACTCAGCTGCTGGGATATGAAGTTTCTCAAGGGCAGCTGATGCAAAACTCCTACTTTGGGAAGCTGGTGGAGCTTAAGGACTTCATGCCAAAATGCCATGAGGAATCATTGTTTTTCACAACAAATACTTTGAAGTGAGACCAATTCTCCTTTAGCCAGCGTGATTTATCCATCAGTATTTTCAGTCATGTCTAGACCAGGCTTCTCTCAGAAAGTTCCCATTTGCAGCGCACATTTTTCTTCATAGGAGGAGTGAAAGGAGCTGGGACAGTCTCATGATACAGGCCCTAGGCTGAGCTACAGGGTACGCCAAGTCAATTCATAGCTTAGCCCATGGACCCTGTCTAATTGTGCCCCTTGGAACAGAAATTCAGAGCAGATGGGACACAAGCATGTTTGGCTTCCGTTGAATGTGCCAGAAGCCCCGACACAGGATTTACACTGGTGCATGCCATGGGGACGTGCTTTGTGTACCAGATCTCAGTGCATTGCACACTGCCATGTTCTTGTTTCCCTCCCATGTGCTCTGCGCTGCTGCTGCTGCTGCTGTGTGTGGGTAAATGCCTGAGGGTCTTACCAGGGCCAGCCAATGCTGTGCAAAAAATCCTCAAGAAAAACATCCAGAGCTCAGCTCGCCAGTGCAGCTCTTCATCTGACTGGAGAGGTCATGCTGCATCTCACACAGTTTGGGTGCAGTCCCCTTGGGTAGGCTTGGTGACCCTGTTCAAGCTGCTCAAGATGCTCAGCTAAGATAGACATAGAGGGAATTTTTCCTTGCACAAGCAAGTCAGCTTTTGGGAAAAGTTTTCATCAGCTTTCAGGAGAAGTTGCAATCTATGCTCATACAAATTCATAGATTTTTTTGGACCGGACATGGGGTAATCCTGTGACTCTCAGCAGTGACACAGCCCCATGCACTTTGGCAGTCATGTGCCCGACAAGTTGCAGTTTGGCGGATGACCTCCACCGACTCTGGTGGGAAGTGTGAGCCTGTGACAGCCCTGCCAGCTTGGTAAGAGCAAGATTTCAATCCCCAAAATAGCATCCCTGGCTCACCAGTGGCATGGGGCTGCTGTACCAGGGCATGCTAAGCTGGCACATGCAGCACTCAAGTCCATAAAACCAATCATCAAAGTCTTTGGGGCTTTGCTGCCCCTGGAGGGGTTCCAGGAGCCTGCAGGAGTCTTGCTGCTTGTGTCCCCATCAGCTGAGGCATGATCTGGGGGGAACCTGTGGGAATGGCAAACCCTGAGTTCCACATCCTTCCCTGGGGCTGCATGTGGTCTGGCAGCTTCATTTCTGATGTCCCAGAGGAGAACCTGGGGGAGGAGGGGGAGGTGCATTGGCATCTGTAGTTCAAGCAAAAATTGATCAGTATGAATAATAAAAAGAAAATAATCAATGGATCCCATTTTACAAACCTCAGGCCAAGAGGGTGCGAGCGAATTAAACCTGCGGTCTCATAACACTGCCTTGCCTTTCCTCCACCAGGTCCTGTAGGAAGTTTTGGAGGTGATGACACACACACATCTTTTTGGACCCCGAGCAGAGGTACCTGCTGCCTGAAGACACCTTGCGGGTCTGAGGATGCCCATGGCCATGAACTTTCTTGTGCTCAACTGGGAGTGCTAAGAGTTCACACAACACCTGATGCCTGCAGGTATCACTTGGCACCATCAGCAGGGCTGAGACAGTCTCCTACAGAAACATTTTCACCAGTTTGCATGGCAGATCCCATCTGCTACAGGAAAACTTCCTGCTCTAAGGACTTATTATTAATTTTTTTAAAAGCAGCTCTTTGATTTATTTGCCGAGCTAAAATTTTTAAGGACCCTGAGGCAAATCCCGCCTCGGATGGTGGATCCTGGTATTGCAGATGAAGCAAATAACCAGTAAAATGACATGCACCAGGTTTTCCACCCATCATTATGGAGGAACACGCGTGCCCAGAATAGATGTAAAATGTACAGAAGCAGAAAAATGCAGAAGTAATGAACATTTTAAAGAAGATAATTTAGTAAATATTTCTTTTTGTGTAAAGAGACAAGGGGCATTATTCTGAAAATACCCTTTTAGAGTGATTTGCTAGTATTAACATTTTGGATTTTAAACAAGCATCAACGATATTGTTGATATATATGATATTTATATTGGTCTATTGTAAAAAAATAATAAAAATATTTAGTTGAAAAGCAGAACAAACCAATCCTGTGCTCATCAGCCACAAATTCTGTTCTAACTCGTCAGCTTCTTCACTGTTTTTAATTCTTATTTTTCAGTGCCTCTTCTTATATGAGATAACTGTTTTATCTACCTATTTTCATTACAAACTTACATAGAACTTCATGCAGCTTTAGCACAGCGGTGGGAGAGGATGGGGGCAGCTGTGCAAGATGCAAAAGTGGAGCTGAGGCCTTGGCAGGGAGGGGCAAAAAGGGGTTTGTGTGGGGAGCTGAGCCCTGGCAGGAGCAAGTCACCACCTCCCTGTATGCCATGGTTATTTTGGGCAAGGATGGGTGGACTGGTATGGACACAATCAGCTTTGAAGTCCTCCGCTGCGCTTTATAAAGAAGGATGCCAGGTATACAGGATGCAGGAGGGCTGAGGTGCAGGCAAGTGAGAGGGAAGCACTGGGAATGCCATGGCTGGAGCTTTTAAGGATAAAAGCAGGGGACAAGGACAAAGTGAGGTGAGAGCAAAGCGCTGAAGGCAGAGTGCCACAGTGCTGAATATTTCAAGTGGTTAGAGTAGCCATTCACACTTCAGAAATGTTAAGGTGTATTGTTAAATGTCATTTTTTTGCGTCGGTTTTTGCCCTCTTGACCCCAGCCCAGAGCAGAGGCAGCAGCAGTGCCCAGCAGAGAGCAAGGGGTTTTCCTCCCATGCCGATGCTGAGTGACATCCCCAGAAACCCAGACCCCCACTCTTCCCTCTGCAGAAGAAATGTGTTACCGGAGTTTTGCCTGCAGTGATCGTGCTTCGCCAGCTCCTGCATATGCAGGCACCGGCCAGGATGAGGTGCAGATTTTGTCTGCCCCTGGGAGGCACTGAGCTGAAAGCACCCAAGGATTTGGTTTTCTGCATTATTGCGTTCTCCTGCTGCAAGCGAAACCAAACCACTTTATAGAGTAAAAGGCTCCCGATAGGAAACACGAAGATCTGCAAACGGAAAACACAGGAAAGGTTTTTGTTACAGTGCCAGCCCAGTATGCACTGATAAATGGTGAAATATGGTGTTTTCTGCTGCAGCTTTCATAAATACAGGCTGCTGGGGCAGATTTGCTGCTGGCGAAGCAGAGGATGGTCTACGTGGCAATTTGGTCGGACCTAGGGGGTGGACTGTGTGCTCCTCACTGCACTAAAAGGAAAGACAAGGCAAAGCACAACTCCCAACTCATGCCTGGACAGAGCACATAAGCATTAAAAATAATTATCCAATATTTTCGGGAGTTATTTGAGCAGAGGAAAACTGAAGGAGGATGGAGGGATTGCTCAACAGCTGGGAAAAATGAGACTGTAATTGCAAAGACACCATATCCTCTGCCTTCCCTGCTTCGGGTCTTGAGTTCCCAGCGTGGAACGTGCCACTTTATTATATAATGATTTAAACAAAATCCAACAGAACAGCATGGCCACACGGACCAGCCACAGAAACCCAACGCTTGTGAGCTTGCAAAGGGAAAACACTGGGTGTCTCCCCACACCCACCCAGTATGGAGCGGGGCTCAAGCACCTCAAAATGAAAGTAGCTCTGGCTGGAGCCACAGTGGATCTTGTCACCCCCATGAGGTGAGCTCAGTGAGAAGCCGGGGATGGAGCCCTGGGTGCTTTTCCCTGGGCGAAGAGGGAGCTGGTCGCAGGCGGCAGGAAGGCGGACAGGGAGGAATAAAAAGGAAGAACCCCCTGACCAGAGGCCACGGCTGATGGCCATGCCCAGGGCACACACCCCGGCTGCTTCTGGTCCGGAAACGCCGGCGGGGGGCCCAGCAAAGGCGAGCCACGCGGGGAGAAAAGCAGCCTCAGAGCATGTCTAAGGTCGTGACACTCGACCTTTTCATTTCTTTTCCTCTTTGAAACCTGATTACGTCTATTTTTAGGCCTGTGCTTGGGGAAGGGGCGGGGGGGCAGGGGTGGCCTGACCCTGCTCGATAGTGTGGCTCCGCTGCTTTCCCTCCCCTGTGTGTGCCCTTGTTTGTGCACCATAGCAATGGGCCTATGTGGCTATGCACGCTCCGAGCCACTGAGCAAGCTGGGTTTGATACCGGGGCACTTTCACCACCGCTGATTCCCTGCAGACCGATGTCCACCCCATCCATGTATGAGAAGGAGCACGTGCCATGGCTTGTTTGGACAGGGAGCGGCCCTCGGCCGTGAGTGGCTTCGCTCTGGGCAGTGGGGGAGGGAGAAAAGACAAGGTTTGGTACAAAGGAACATGGCCACTTCCAGAAGTTTGTTCATATTGAGATAACCCTGTGTGCGCTGCTGGTGAGCGAGGGACTGCTGGGAAGGTACCGGAGCAGAGGAGGGACCTGGGGATGTCAGAGGCAGAATACAGAAATCATCACTTTAGAGACTGGTTATTGCAAACCAATGTAGGGCCTGGTTGGTTTTTTTTTCAATTTAAGATGGGCAAAATCACGCTTGCAGAAACAAAAAAAGTGGTGTGAAATAATCATGGGTAGTGACAGAAAAGCTGGCTCCTAAGACAACACCTCCTTCATCAAGTACAATGTCTATTTTATTTTGCCATTTTAGCTTAGCTGAGCAATAAGAAAATAACTAAAAGAAAAACCCCATCACTTTCTGGTGGACTATTTCACCAGGCAGACACTGGCTTTCTCCCACTCCAGCTACCAGGAACACAAAGGGGGAAAGCTGGGAGCTAAACAGGACCTGATAGGATGGGGGGTGTCCCCAGGCAGGACTGGGGTCTCCCTGCCCTCCCCATAGGCAGCAGGGGGGGCTGCTAGGACATGGTGGGTGGGTGTTACTTCACCCAGTACGCGTTTTGCATCCTGCCTTTCCCACAGGCAAGCCGAGACCAGCATCAGTGGGAATCAGGGGTGGGGGCTCTCTAATGTTTTGTGCTGTTTTATACATAAGTGTTTTGAAAAAAAAATAATGCTGAAGGACACTTGGGTGACAGTGGCTATGAAAGGAGGGACTTGGAGCCCCAGGAATCAGCCCCTGTGACCATCAGCACGTGGCTTTTCAGGGGAATGCAAGATCCCACCCTCAAGGGACCCTTCCAAACACAAAAGCAGCACTGCTTGGCCTTGCTGACATTGCAGAATCTCTCTCTTTCTCCCTCTTCCTTTTTATTTTAAAGCAAAGGTTATCCTGTCCACTCAAGGCCTGACTTGTTTGCAGCAGTCTCACAAACACATTCAACAAAAATAAATATTTGGGCTCTGCATACTAGTATGATATTTACATATTATTTCACATGCCCCTAACACACATACAGAGCTTTCTGCTTTGGTTTTCTTTCTCTTTTTCTCTCTCTCTTTTTTTTTTTTTTTTAAAGGCCCAGGGTATGGTCAACCAATTCTCTTGGCTGCTTAGCAACAGGCAATTGAGACTGCCTATCAATTCTCAGTTTATAATAACCTGAGGCAGGCCTAGATTTTTGTTTTCCCTTGAGCTTTTGTCTTCCCTTCCCTCTATAATAAATACCAGAAACGCAGGGGCAGCGTGTGTCAGAAATCCCCTGGTGGAATATCTTTCATCGCGCTGGCAGGGCTGCTCCACAGGCAGGACAGAGATCCAGGTCTCACACACCCTCCTCCCCTTTGTTATAACATTTGAGAGATTCATTCTGCATTAGACCATACATCGTAGCAGATTAATCTTTAAAATAGATAAGTTAAAAATAGACATTTTCTATTTTGTATTAAAAAGAAGACCCCAAGAGTTCACCTGGACAAACCGAATGCAACCTTCAAGATATACAAATAATCTGGGTCTTTGTGTCTTTGAATGCACTACAAAAAAAACCAAAACAGACAGTATATAATTGATTTTACCAGCAAATGGAGTCCTAAACAGTGTGTATTGCACTGCCACTTGAGGGGCTGAAGCCAAGGGGCCTGGCCATGCTCCTGGGGGACGCCTTTGCATCGATGAAGACAGTGGTTGACCTGCTCCCCTCAAGCCTGAATCCAGTCTCACCAGTCACTCACCCTCCAGGTTGGGCATATGTCACTGGGAAAGGCGCCAGCACTGGCACGCACCAGCAGGGCTGCAGCTAAGCTGGTTTTGGAGGTATTGGCAAGCAAATACCCAGAGCAGACCCAGAAGGAAAGGGCTGGGTGCAGTGTTTGGTGATTGGGACCTCTCCTGCCACAAAACCAGCACATCACTAGGAACATGAGTGGCCAGGACTTTTCTCCAAGAGGAATCCTGCAGGAAAGCCACATCTCTGCATAACGAAAATACAGTCAAGTCACTGCCAAGGTTCCCAACACCAATGCCTGTCTTCACAGAGGGAGTTCCCCAGTGTGGAGCTTGAAGTACAGTGTTCTTTTCTGAACCTTCTTCCAGAGAGAGGGAAAAGTCACATTGCTTTTGTAGGAAGTTCAGTTATAATTGTGTCGAAAATTGTATTGATTTATCTTCTCCCTACGTACCTCTCCCTGTGTTCTGCCCTCCTGTTAGGGCAGTAAAATCACAGGAGGAGGCAAGCTCTACCCTTCAAAACAAGAGGCTAAAAAGGAAGAAGAAGGAGGAAAATATTTTTCACAAAATCTATGCATTTGACCTGCTTATAGCAGGGATTAAAAATCCACAAAAAGAAATCCAGGACACTTGGTGCGTGGTTGTTTGAACAGCGATTGCGGGATGCAAAGCATCCAACAGGGACTGCAGAAACACTGAACTCCAGTGCAATCCTTCAGGAATGGGGAAATATTTTAAAACACATCAGCTGCAGTGTAAGTCAGAAACAGCTTCACTGAAGCCACGCAAGGGCTTGTCATCACAAAAGTGATAGCATTATAAGCACACATTTAACTTATGGTAACTCTGGTGTAATTCTCCATTGGGAACACACTTCTGGAAGAATTAATATACTTCCTTCAGTGTAGTTATGGGTAAGAAAAAATATATATATATATTTATATATAT
>NW_010206090.1:0-2967 GCF_000695765.1 Mesitornis unicolor
GAAAGACAGTGATGTCTCATAAGTGTGTGCTATCAGCAAGCAAGCTTTGGGACTTAGTAAAGCTTCTAGTGTTGAAAGTTTTTTGGGTCACAGCTTTAGTTGTTGCTGCTTGGTATGTTTGTTAGGATAAAGTTACAGGAATCGGGTTGGATGTAAAATGATATTGACACTAATATTCTGTTACTTATAAAATAAATGTGTGGTTATTGGATGTTTCAAAAAATCAGGGGGTTGAAACTTCAGCTTTATTCTGGTACTGAATGAAAACATATTGTTGATTGGTGTCTAGATTTTAGTAGAATGGGGTCTTCAGCATTAGAATCTACAATACATAACCTCGTCTTCAGTCTTGGAGAACAGGTAGGGATTAAGCCAATGTGACCCTCCCTCCTGTAAAGCAAAACTACATTGTTGGAGCATTGAGCCTTGTCCCACTGCTTTTATGCTGTGCTATACATATTCTACGGATAGCCAAAATATACATGCTGTAGGGCTGTTGTTTTGTCAAAACAGGCAGTGATGTGAAGGAGCAATTATTTTCCCACCTTATATTTGCAAGAAATCAAAGCACTCTTTCCTTTGTGAGGAATGCAGAGTGAGGGGCAGTGGATCTAACTGAGTGTGAAACATAAATTTAGATACATTTGCTGTATCTAAAAGAATAAATTAAGACAAGTTGCAGAGCATTATTTTCCCCGCGTATATTGAAAAATGAAACTGTAAAGTAGAAGAGGGGAGGAATGAAAAACATTTTTTGAATCCTGCTGGGTGATAGAAGAAATAAATATTCCTAAATCATGTTACTGATTATGTTTATGAAGTAATTAGAGGAGCAGCTGATAACATTATTTGGAGGAGTCAAATACAATACAGACAGAAAGTAGTGTTGTTTAGTTTTGTTTTAAACATCAAATTTTGTCTAATTTTTTCTGTGGTTTGGTCTTGTGCTTGAGTAATTGTCTTTGAATTCTCCAGGTGCATTTCCCACATGAGTGCAAGAAGAGTAGCCAGTTAAAGGAAGTGACTGCTGTGGAGGACAGTGTGACCACCATGAAAGGAAGCTGCCTCTTTTCACTGCTGTTGGCAGGACTTGGGGTATTAGGAATACTGGAGCCAACAATAGAAGACACCTACTGCCACAGAGCTGAGCACCCAGTCATTACATACAGAGGTAAGGGGTAAGCACAAAAAAACTTTTCCTGAAGTAGGCTAAGGATTCTGTAATCTCTTAATGAAAACCACTGTTTTTAATGTCTAATGGTATGGGGGGGGGGGGGGAAGTGCAATCAGTGCTGTTATATAGTAACCTGGACTATATTCTATACAAGTTAAATACAACTAGGATTACAAAGTTCACAATTTGGTGCTGAATGCATCATGTAAAGGTAGGTGACTTGTTTCCCTCTGTGATTAAAACCAGCCTGTACTGTTACATGGGGTTGTTCCTTTCCAGGTGCAAAACTCTGTATGCGTACACTTAATTTTGTGAGGTTGCTCTTGGTCCATTCCTCCACCCCACCTGAGTCCCTCTGTACAGCAGCCCTGCCCTCAAGCTTTTATCAACTGTTTCTCTGAATTTGGTGTTATCTGCAAACTTTACAGGCTGCACTCTGTTGTTTCCCCATGGTCATTAATTAAGGTGTTAAACAAGACAGATCCCAGGATCAGCATTTGTGATATTTTACTTGTTACCAGCCTCGTGGTGGAGTAAGGTCCATCAAACGTTTACTCTCTGGGCCTGATCATCCAACAGTTTTTACCCATCTCGTTGCCCACCTGAAGAGACAGACTGTAGCATCCTAAATTGCAGTGAGGCAATGTCGAAAGCCGCGAGATAAATGACATGCCCTGCTCTCTCCTAATTAGCAAAACTAGTCTTTTTATTCTAGAAGGCAATTGGGTTGGTCGGGAAGGATTTACTCTTGGCAAATCCATGGTAACTGTTCTCAGTCACCTTCTCCTCTGTGTATCTAGAAAAGTGCAATCCAAAAGGATTACTCCATAATTTTCCCAGGAACTTAAGTGAGATTTACTGGCCTGTAGCTACCACATTTGTTTTCTTGCAATTGCTGAGGACCTTCTTTCATGTCTGTGGATTCCCAGGGATGAAGACTGTCTGGTTATCTCAGTGTTCATGGATGCAGATTGTGTGATCTCATGGATTTATATACGTTGGGAACTTGCAATCATCCCAGACTGACTCGGACTGCATGTACTGCTGGTAGTTTTTGAACCTCTTCATAAACACCAGATGAGTTTGAGACCTGTTTGGTGGAGACTGAAACAAAGGAGGTATTGAGTCACTCAGCATTGTCTGTGTTAGCTGGCACTAGATCCCCTGCCCAATTCGGCAACAGGCTTTCTCTGTTTGACCTTTCATTACTATTGTAGCAGCAGAAGCTTGTTCTTGTCAATGCCCTTGACGTTCTGGGCAAGTCTGAACTCCCACTGAAATTTGTTTAACCTGGTACAGTCCTTACATGCCCATGTGGTGTTTCTAAATTCTTCCTTGGTCACCCTGTCCCTGCTTACACCACATATATATATATATATACATACATACATACATACATACATACATACATACACACATATACAGCCTTTTTGCATTTAGACTGACCACTGAGGAACAGTTGGAACAAAGTGAAGAACACTTGAAGGATGTTGTCTGTTAAAACCTGAGGCATTTAATAACTTTTTTACAAATTTATTTGAATTGAGATTTGTCCATTAGTGTTGCAACTTAGAATGAGTTCCAAATAGTTTCTAGCTATGAGGAAGTAGGGATTAAGATGTATTATTTTACATACTGCATTCTTTCTGTTTTTCGAAGAAAGTACATCTGTAATTTTTTTGTTCCAATGAATTAGGATTTAATGAATTTTAATTGAAAAATATTTGTTTCCATTCTTTTAATAAAGTTAGAGAAAATAATGTTGTGTTTTCTACAGAAAGTTTATATATATA
>NW_010206091.1:0-23376 GCF_000695765.1 Mesitornis unicolor
GCCGCTCCAGGGAGTACGGCCGTGCTGCCGCCAGCGCCCACCGTCGCCAAGGCCGCCGCCGCCGCCGCCATGTTCCCGCTGCCACGGGCGACCTCTGACCCTACCAATCACTTCCGGTCACGGCTGTCAAGCCGTTGCCATAGCAGCGGCCTCGGCCGCCCTTAAAGGGGCAGCAGCCACACCCCCACCCTCACGCACCCGCGAACCCGCACAGGCTCCTTACACACACGCACACGTGTGTGGGTGACAGGCCTAGGGGGCCGCCAGGTAGCTGAAGGAGCCACGGGCCCAGAGGCCGCAGGCCCTGTCCTGCACAGGGGCTCAGCCCCTCTCCCCCAAAAACCAGGGCTGCCCAGCGGGTCCCCAGCTGGGACCTTGGGCCCCGGCTTGCCTCAAAAGCAGATTTCAGCCAGGCCTTTTGGGGCGCATGGAGCCATTCTATTGCTCCTATGGGACAGCCAGTGGGAGAGGGAGGCTTCAGGCACTCTGAAAGAAAAAGCACTCAATTTAGGTATTAGCTAAAAAGGGTCAAGGATTCATCAGACCAACGGTGCTGTGCAAAGAGGGGAAAACCTACTACTGTTAGCAGCGGATTTTCCCAGAAAATAGCCTGTCAAGCGTGAGAAAGCAGAAAAGGATCGTGGTGTGATTTCCACTGCCATGAGGGGATAGTTTCTCTTAACTTTCTCTGAAACTGGCAATATTTTCAGCTTTTATTGTACCATGCTTTACTACTGCTCACTGTTGATGCATTTAACCTTTTTATACTCTTTCCACATGTGTGTTTTTATAAGGTAAACAAATCTGGTGAAACCCCCCACTCAAGAAGGAAAACTCCAGGAGGTTTTAAGTAAAGTTTTATGTTTGTGTAAAACCAAAGTGAGTCCCTGCCCAGCTGATTAGAGCTATTGCATTAGGACCAAAGCAACCCAGGCTCTCTTTCTCACCCCACAATTTTCCATACATGGGCAAACATACCCCTCTGCAAAACTCCCACGAAGTACAAATAGCAGGGCAAAACCTGATCCCATACTTATTTAGGGATATATTGCCCAATAACTATCCCCCTGGAGGGATCTTTCTTTTCTACTGCAGTCAGTCTTGAGGACATCATCTCTTCTGAAGTGCCTGCCATCATTCCGTGAGAATTCATTGCCTTAATAAGTACCTTTGCGGAGCTGAGAATCATTCATCATTTTGGTCAATACTTAAAAAAATTAGGGAATGAGCCTTCTGGGAATCTCATCCTAAAAGTCATTAAAATGTTGGAAATTCCATTGTCATCCCTTTTTGAGGGATCACATTTGCTCATTCAGCCTGGAGAAGTAGGGACTGAGGGGGGACTTAGCTGTTGTCTTCTACCAAAAGAGTATTAAAAGAAGGTGGAGCAGATGCTTCTCAGAGGTGCACAGCAAACAGACAAGAGGCATTCGTCCCACATTGCAGCAAGAGAAATCCCAATTTGATATTACGGAATTCGTCAAAATGTGGACAGTCAAGCACCAGAATGGGCTTCCCAAAGACCTTTTGCAGTCTCAAAACTGGTCTGGACAATGCCTTAAGTAAAAGCAGTAATAGCTACTAATACTAAACCTTCAAAATTACTTAGCTGAAGAGATGAAGACAACTCTCTATTAGATTGCATTGTCTCTTGTGTCAAGAGGCTGTTTGTTGGGTGATTGAGCTCATCTGACTTGTGCTAACTAGAAAACAGCCATTTAGTCAGATTTAGCTATCAAGGTCCCCCCCCTCTAGGCAGCTCCAAAAGCTAACCCATTCTATCCTAAAATGAATGTCTAGGACAGCTCGGCACATGGAAAGATGAAATGGCTGACTTTGGTAGCACTCTTATTCATCAGGTAGTTAAAGCTTTGTGAAATGGTGCCTCCTGAAAATAAGCACAAGAGGAAGGCAGACTGCAGAATTTTAAGTGGCCAGGCAGCCTCAAAAGTTTGAATAGAAACAGGACATCTGTAGTGATGGCACCTGCAATAGGCCTCCTGGTACAACCCTGGAATGCTAAATGGAAAGCTGTCCCCAAATTATTATACTGCTGTTGTATAGGAAGGTGAGAGAGGCAAAACTGCAGCCATATCTATGTGTAGCTTTTGATATTTGTAATGCAGGGAAGTCACAGCTCTTCATTAGTTTGATAAACTAATAATGGGAAAAAATTAATATGGCTAATTGTCTCTCATGTTGAAGCTCTCTCTGTTGAAGAAATCCCTGCTGAAATGGGTTAGTAAATTTTTGAAGAAGATTTTGTAGCTAAGTAAGGCGCTTTGTCACTCTAGCATGTATTCTAGTACCAACAGGCCAGAATCTTACTGCAGCCCGCTCTCTGTCACTTCCAGGGTGACCCTGCACAAATCACTTCACTCTCCCTATCAGTGTTGTAGGAATAATGACACCTTCTTCTTGCCAAGAGAGCTGCCAAGAGATAGTAATCAAAGTTTGTAATTTGATTAGAAAACATGAAACATTATACAGCTCTCCTTCTTACAATGCCAACACCTGGCTACACAAACTTGTGGTTAAGATATTTTACTTATAACTGTGGAGAAAACAATGTTCTAAGGCAGATAATAAAAAGTAATTGTGTTCCTGTTTTCCTTAAGGACCCCAAAGCAATTTTGTAGTGTTTGTAAAGAAATCGTTTTGTCTGTCACATTGACATGCAGCCGACTGAAAGAGAACATGACATCTTTTCAACCATTCACCATGGCACCCTATTAGAAAATACAAAGGAGAATTTAATTTTCAGTTGCAACTTCACAGGCAAAGTAGATAACCACCTTGTGCTTTATAATCATGTACTTAACGCTGAACTTACCTGAGGTAAGTTAGTGTAACCATTTTGTTAGAAAGCAAAAAGTCTGCTCAAGAAAAATACAGGCACTCATAATGCCCCTACAGTTTTTGTGAAAGTGGAAAGTACAATTTCTACAGCCAAAGACAACAGTGAGGGGAAGAAAAGAATGTTCAGTATTCAGCAAAAAGGAAGAATCCGGCTGACTGGAAATGTATGTGCATTTCAGAAGGCTTTGTTAAAATAATATTAAGGTACTGGCTTTACCTCCACAAAAATAATCCCATTTGAAGCTGAAGTCAAGCTTTTAACATGTTTGAAATAAAACAATATAGATTTAATTTAGCCACAAAACAATTCCTGTGGGGAGAGCTGGAAGCAGCAAGACCTGTTTTCCAACAGACTTGCTCTTTGTATCCCTCTGCTGCATTAATTTCTTCTCCTCCCCACACCATGGATGACAGCCCCACAAAGCAAGAAGCAGTAGGTGCAGACTGGGCAGTGAGTAACAGCTGCCAAGAGAAACAATAATGTTTGCTCAGTGGGGGCATGAATTTAGTTCTCACTTTTCTGGTGTGCTGTTTGTATTAACAGATCTTGTAGGAACATGATTGTTTCTGAGACTACTGCACTTCTATCATATTTGAGTGAAATTCATCGAAAAGGTTCAAAAGCTATTGGAGGGGCACTTGCCATCAGACTGAAAGCCAGTGTGGCCATATAAACAATATTCATGTGGAAAAACAGGCTGAAAAAATGAAGAGGTGACTACATCTCTGTAGTGTGGTGTAGTGGTGGTGGGGGGAATCAGTTAAAACCTTCTGGAAGGGGGTGAAAATAAAAATTATTCACTTTGTAGGTGGGCTAGCACCTGAGAAATAGAAAGTGAAAACAGGAAATGAGATGAGCTACCACCCATTGACTGACAGGACTTGGAAACGTATGGAAGGAAAAAAACTAAGATGTTGATAGTAACACAGGAAGAGGGAAATTTCTGGCTATAGCTGCAGTAGGCTTTACCAACCATTTTTAGTGATGTGATATGATTTGCGGTGGGACCCTTCCATCCATCCTATGTTGCCATAGCTCACCTGGATGAGGAGTGGCATCATAGAGCCCATAACAAGCTGCTAAGAGAGAGGAGACAGAGAAACTAGTGTCATTAACAGCAGCAGTGTCCCTAAAACATTTTAGTTTTAAATCACTATTTCTTAGTTCTGCATTTTACTCATAGACTAAGTCCCCTTGAGGCCTATATCTGAGCTGAGGAAAATGATAGACCATGTGGCACTCAAAAGAAAAGAAAAGATAAGCAATATGGAAAATATCTTTAAGCAGCCAGTTACGCCTCCCTGGAACTGCCAAAAACCAGCAGAAAAAGAACTTTATGTTCTCCTGTTACTTGCAAAAGCCTCAGTCACTTGAATGAGGAATATCTCTAGGAGCTCTTGTTGCTAAATAGCCTGGGCTGTGCTTGTGTCAAAATGTTTTCAAACTGTGACCGACAACCCACTTATGGGTCTGCCAAGAGCCTGCTGTTCACATGGCTATTTCCACCTCCTAAATCACATCAAAACATGTTAAATGCTTTCCTAATACCATGTCCTATACCATGTAAACAATTGCAGAATTAGCCCCTGAGATGTTATAAAATGGTAAATTGAAGGAATGAGAAGAAGAGGAACAAGAAAGGATTGTGTGACAGAAAGGGAAAGATGAGAAAGGATCATAAATGCAAGAGGTAGGAGGTCATGAGATGCTCTCCTCAAAGACCTCCATCTCAGAAAGCAGTGCAGACACCATCATCAGGGCCACTAGTGTGTTTTCTCCTAAAAAACTCTGCCCTAATCCCCACGGTCTGCCCTAACACACCTCATATAGCTCATTTGCCAAAATTGCAGTACTTCATATCCACCTGGATTTTTCCTCTCTCTTGGATTTTCTAAGCAAATTTAACTGCTTGTGAGAAGAACTAAGTTATTTGATGTCTGGATCATTCACCTTCTTGTCTTCATTTTCCTACTTTTCTGTAGGGTTAAAGATAAGGATATGACAAGCCCACATAGGGATTTTCACCTCTCCATCTGCTTGCAAAGGAAACCAGATATCTGAGCCCACATACCCCTTAGGTGTGGAAATTTGCTAACTGTTCATAACATGCCTAAGCTGCACTTCTTAAATTTTTTCAGAAACAGCAGAAGTAGAGAAGGCCTTGACTCAGAGGGTTGCAGCAGCGAGTAGAGATTACCGTCACCAAATCAAAACAGGGGAGGCAGTGACAGCATGGAAAGCTTGCACTGATTTAAGCTGGTATAATATTTCTGGTGCCAGTAAAGTAGGTGTATATCTCTGGAGACAGACTAAGCTTGTTCTTATGAACAGCTCCACAAACAGCAAACAATAAAGGCCACTGTTTACTGCCCTACAAATATAGTAACTGGCACAGGTGATATAATGGATTTAGCTGATTTGGGAAACACTGAGTTTAAATGTTTTTGCCATCAAATTCAAAAGGCATCTGCAGGTATAACCATGAAAGGCAATTCAATAAATTACTGGACTTTTTAAACTCCCCAAAGCTAAAGAGAAGATGGATTTAATTCAGGAAGTTTATTTGATTTAGTTGCTGTTTGGTTCACAGGAGACTCCCTGCAGAGGCAATAAAAACCAAGGCTGCCTTTTTTATAGTGCAAAGATTTTACACTGCAGTCCTCTCCAGTCTTTAAATGTGCCCCTCTCTTGTTCCAAATACTAAGAAATTCCATTCATCATGACTCAGAAATTTTAGAGATGGATATGATTTATTTAGTCCTATGATTCATCTCATGAGCAGTGCAGAATTGCTCCCTATAGTATACTCATATTTTTAATATCTTGTCCATCAAGTTTATAAGGTCACATTACCAAAGTGCTTTAAACACATTTCATGTTTGTGTAAACAAATATGTGGTTGTTGCATTTTGGTGTGCTTGCTCTTACAGATGTGCCAGAGAAAGGAGGCAAGCAGTAGCCAGGATAAATGGCAGGTGCCAGTAAGGAGTGGGGGGTGTTGTTTTGTTGTTAAATGTGATCAGTGCTCTGCACAGTGGGCTTTCCACTATTCCTCTTTGGAGAACTGTCATTCTAATGTCACTCATTAGCAATTTGCTGTTGGTCACTTGAGAACAGCATATTTCCTACAAATTGCTTCTGTTAGTCACCAGTTCTTGTCTAAATAATTGGATATGAAAGAGACAGAGCCTGTGTGAGATAGGAGTTAACAGGATGGCAGTGTGTATGGGTACATTGTTATAAGGCACATATTTTACATTTTTTGAGTGCCAAAAAACAGTGGAATGGGGTCAAATCTCTTTTTGGACTGGGGTCAGGCTGGAGCTGCACTGCCAAAGTCCAATGGAGCTATTTGAAAAGTCAAGGCTAATGTACATGAGATCAGTGTCTGGCAGCAACAGAGCAGTACATTTGCTTGTCTCTGAAATGCAGTCACCTCTGGCATGAAACCTGGCAGCTGTTTCGCATAAAATGGTAAGGATGTGGACCAATATCCTTCAGGAAAGGAAGAAGAGAAAGAGGAGGAAGAGCATGAAAGACTCTTACTAGTTTGCACCCTTCAAATTGCTGTTGCCAGCCCATTTAGTGAACGATCCTACACACTGTTGTTAGTTCAAGTACCTGCTATTTTGACAGCCTTTTATCTCACTGAAAATAGGTGTTTTGGCATGACAGAAAATAAAAGGAACCAAAAAACTGAACTTACCTACTAAACAGAAAAATGCTGTGACAGAGAACAGTCAGTAGCACATCAGCATTCAGCTATGTTGGTCTCATCAGGAGCTTCAGCCTTCCCACTATACAATCTGAATGCATTCTACTTCAGCTTAATACTTCACTACTCTTATGGTCTTGCTATACTTGGTTTGTGAAAGCTGAGCCTGAGAGAGTGTAGAGGTAAAAGGTTACAAATGTTCCTCCCGATAAAACTCATGCCATAGTTATAAGGAAATATCTAAGTACTATTGGTAGGGTACATCAGATATGCCAGAAAAAGAGGCTTTGAGATCATACAGGTCATTCTGGAGCCTCTGAAAATGTATATTGAGACTCAAATGTAGGTGTGTTCAACAAGGGTGCAAAGAAAGAAGCAGCAGGATCTTTGAATATGAACATCTTGATCTCTGGATTGACATAGCATAGACTGGACGTTTTTTTCCATTTCCCCAAGGTCTGGGTAGAAGCTTGAGGGGGATACTGGGAAACTGGAGCTTAATTATTGCTGTCATGGGAGGAGGCAGCAGATAGGGACAATGGATGGGGGTCAGAGAGGGGACAGAGGAGCCAGCCTTACATAAGCCATTTCTCAAAGTTACACAATGGAGAATAGTAGTAACACTAATGCAGTTTTATAATGCATTCCTACAGAGATTTAAAATGCTTTGAAAAGGCAAGTAAATATTATATCATAAGGTGGCAGATGGAGGACCCAAAGAAATGAGGAAATAAGTGGCTTCCGTGTAATTGTAGGGTGAGTCAGAAATATGGTAGGGAGCAGAAGCCAGGTCTGCAGAGACCTCTGAGCATTTGGTCATAGCCTCTTGAATGCCCAAGTCTGCTGGACAGGAGGAAAGCTGGCAGGTTAGGAAGAAATGTTCCCTAAATCAGGAAACAAATCAGAACAAAGCAGCACATTTTTCAAGATAAGAAAAGATGCTTGGTGAAAACAACGGAGAAGCATTTTGAGTTCCCAGGATTTTATTACCTTTTCTATTGTGAGCCAAAGGATCCTATCCAAGTTTCCAGAGATTATTCCTCACAGGAAAAGCAAAATCCTAATAAAGGACATTGCAACTGCACAGTAAAAACAACAACAATAATAAAAAGATGTCTTTTGTATAATCACCTGGACAGACCCAGTGTGTTGCAAATAAAATGTGGGATAACAAGCTCTAAGAGAGAGGTTACATCTACAGGGACTTGTCAGCCCAAGGCAGCAAAGTGAGACAGAGTGAGGTGCTGGTGGGGTGTGAGGAAAGGGAGTGCTCCCAGTAGCATGTACCTGCCTATGGCCTTTGTGGCCAAGCTGCTGTTTGTCATCAGTGGCAGTGACTCTCAGGAGTTTTTTGCCCTCCCAAAAAACTGTTGAAACCACTTGTTGATTTCCTAGTGATAACAAACCCACCACTCTCCTTACTGTCTCCCTGGGCTGGACCCTGGCACACCCCAGGGTTACCGTGGAAGAAGCAACCCAACCTTGAGAGTGATCACTGGATGCAGAGGGACCTCCAGCTGTGCCCTGTGCCTTCGAGCACATCTGCTCTGTGTAATAAGGAGTGCTGCCATCACCCTGCTTGTCCCTGGCTGTGTATCACCACATGCTGATGACAGCCCCCGGCTGCCACTGTGCTGGACTTGCAGCTAGTGGTCTGTTCCAGCTGCTCTACCTCCACTCATCATGTACAGCTGCCCTTTTTCTGCCTGGGCCATTTGTTGTCCTTGGGCATGCTGAAGGCCTCCCTACCTGCCTTTGGGTCACTTCAGCTCATGTGCCGTGTGTCCTCTTTCCTGCCCGAAGTACTGCTGTGAGCAGGACAGGTCGTCCAGGAGAAGTTTTACCTGGGGAGATCAGATTATATCATTCAGGACTTTCCCTGCAAGACAGAAATTGAGCCTTTATAAAAAACTCAGCTCTTGCTCCTCCTGGACTGAAATAATGTCTCAGCCATGCAGCCAGAGGTAATGTACAGATCTGTAAGACTAGTCCTGTGTTTTCTGTGTTAGTTTAGATTTCGAGGACTTATGGAAAAATGTATGTCCTGTCACATGAAATGCAGTAACTAATAAATAATGATTTGCATTCCTCCAACTACAACATTTAGCAACCCTTTATGACTGCAGTGTTGTAACATGTCAGTAAGCAGCCAGGTGTTGCCCCCATTTCTGGACAGGGAGACCTAAAGCATTGGGCTGTTGCTGAAGATTGCTTCCCTTTCCAGAAGTGGTGGTGCATGGCCTCCTCCTGGTTATAATCTCTCTGTAAGCAATATTCTTACCAGGAAGAGTTGTAATCTCCCCTGGGTGAGGGGAACAGCATGATGGGCACTTGCAGGACACATCTCCAGATCACTCTCCCTGGCTCACTCCTTAGACTGGTTTATCTGTGGGTTTGTGGGGGGGTAAGGTAGAAAAGCACCAGCCATCTCTGCTGGAAGGGCTGTATATGTGGCTGCCAGGAAGAATTTGGCCTTGATTACATGAAATCCAGCACTGTTTGGTCAGTCTCAAGCTGACGTTCTCCTCTGCTCTGGCTCATTGTGGACAGGATACAGCATTCTGGGTGAGACCAAGCACAGCAGTTGAGGCTGGCACGGAGTGGACTGAGCTGGCTTCAGAAAAAGTGTGTGGCTTTCCAAACATCTTGCAGTCCAAAGCAAAACCAGCAGTTCTGACATGCTGTGAGCAATAAACAATGAGCTTTGTCAGCATGTCTAGAGGAAATGATAATTCCCGGAGTGTGAATGATGAAATGCTAACCAAGATGGAGGCTTTGGATAGCATTGTGGTTAGGAAAGCATATGTGCATCAGTGTGGAAGAGCTGACATTAAGGCAAAGAGCCCTAACTAAAGCATTAATATCTTCCAGGTCTCTCAGCTTACTCCCTGTGGTGTTTTCTCCTTTTCTCTGCATAAAGTGTAAAACATTGCTTATGCTGAAAGGAAGATTTGCACTGTTATAACTAGCACCCTAATCTGCCCCTCTCCCTGCATGGCTCTTCACCACCTACCAATCAACACTGCCATTCAGCCCTCTGAGGCACACAGGTCTCGGTGCAGGTCAATTTACTACTGAACATGCATTATAAGATTGGCTATCCCTCTTTTCTGTTCTTTGTACTGATAGGCAGCTCTGTTTGCTTTGGTCTTCTCAGCTTAATCTAAAGCCTAATGAAGTCAGTGGGAGTATTTTTTGTGGTGACATTGATAGAGACTTGATAGCCCTGTGCTTAAATATTTTGCAAATCTGTTGCATAGTATCCAGGCCAAATATAGTCAAGGTGTATTTTTCCCCTTTGCTTGGAGGACATTAAAACTATCCATCACAAACCGTGTTAAATGTTTCCTGGCACTCCAGCAATGAATAGCATTGACACGCATGTATTAGCAGAAAACAAGAATAACTAGAATCAGAGAAAATGATGCAATTATTCATAGTAATAATATTAATTTCATAATGTCATCACTGTAGGTATATGTGGCCATAAATAACCTCAAGAGTTATCTTAGTGTGTGTGACAGAGGATGTATGTGCATATGAGATTTGACTACACAATAACTTTTTCCCGATGTGCCCTATGAAACATGGAACTTTGATCTCACTCTCCAGCCATGCATCCTGGGGTTGCTTTAAGAAAAATGACATTCAGTCCCATTATTCAATGCTGGAGAGAAAAAAAGACTCAGTGTTCAGCTATGGCTAGTGTTACCCTCAGGCATTTCTGGCATGTTTCCGTTGAAAATTCATTTTGTATGTGGCCAGGAAGTACAACATCTTGTGGCATCATGTAAGAAAATGCCGTATTTCTTCCCTGTTGCTCATTTCCAATCTACAGAAACATCTGGTGGGAGCACATTGGAATATCTGTCATTAAATGTATGAGTTTGAGCCCACAATACAGTTTCATGCTGGAGTCTCATTGTGAAAGAACAAGGTCAAATCATATTTTACTTTTCTCCTTTTTTAACTGTGACTTTTTGTGGTGATTCTCTCTTTTGAGTATGACAATGGTTTTCTTTTCTACCAAAAACTAGTTTTGCTACTGTCAGTTTTGGGCAATTTGGTTTTGGATGGAGATAAAAATTAACACTGCTGGTTTCCAGGAAAATCCTAGCACCAGAAGTTTCCACCAAAGCCTGCCCCACAACTTAACATGTCCAAGTTCTGAGGAATCCTTAGCAAAAAAATACAAAATACTACACAAGGAAAAATAATAAAAGGACAAACACTACAGTTTGCATGAGTGGTACTGCAGGGCTTGAGATGATGGCTAGCCACACTGTGACTTTGCAGGAGGGGTACAGATTTGTTGGAGAATATGAAAGCTCATCTTTAGTGTCATAAACACAGCCTCTCTAGCACCTCTTTGCTCCTTTCTCTTCCTCCCTGCCCAGACAAAGCCAACATCTGCTTCACCATCATTCTCACAGTGGCAATCACAAAACGTGTCTGCTGAGCATTAGGAGGAAGGTAGAGAGCCATTTGCACAGCCTAAAGGAAGACTTTCATTGCTCCTACTACGTCTGGCTACTGTGCCTCTCAACTCACTGCTCCATACATACAGACCTGGAGCTCTGTAGTAACAGAATCCAATCCTTTCTGCCACGCTGGTCTCTCATGACCTACCTATTTCTGTCTGCACGCCATGCTTCCTGTAAGGGCCTCTCTGGTACCTGGTTAATCTAGGAACTGAGACGTGGATAAGACAGGTTGCATTTCCCAGTGGTCAGACTGGTTCCTCTGACATAAGCTTCACACTCATAATAGAAGCAGGAAAATTCAAGAAAATACATCTGAGGTAATTAGCATAACCTTTCTGCCAGGTGGTTAACAGCAGAGAAAATGTCTGGATTTAATATACCCATGGCCCTTCTTGATAAAGGACTAAATTCCAATCTCCACTTAGAAACCTGAGAAAACTAACATACCCTCCCCAAGAGCTCTTAAAGAGATGGATTTCCACCACTCATGCATTCCCAGATCTTTATTAGGCAAGAGGGAAAACAGTCATAAGGCCAGGCAAAACCAGCAATGGCAATATATATCCAGATAATGAGTCAAAGATCCCTCTTTTTCAGACCTGTTGGCAGGGGTCCACTTCCCTCCCTTCTCTCTCCTTGGTGAAAAGGTCCCCCAGGGAGAGCCCTGTGGCTCCAGCACCTCATGTGAGGTGATCAGTGAGCAGGACCCCAGCTTTGCTGCCAGTTCTATAGATAGAAGAGTTCTCACCTGTGCAACCACCCAAAGATCCTCCCCTTGGGACAAATTGGGCCATGTGGCATGGAGCTGCAGAGCAGAGGTCTAGGCAGCAGAATGCCATCAACCCACATCCAGTCATCAACGAACTGGTGTTGGAATGTGGTCTACCCTCTTGCACTGTGCCTACTCTTACCACACTCTTACCTCCTTGTAGGGCCTAAAGCAGAAACGGAGGAAGAAGCACTATTCCAGCCTGCTTTATGGCATGTCGTTAAAGCAATCCAAGTACCACTTTCCTTTCCTTTGCAACTGTGATGCTATTTCCTCCAAGACACTACGATAAAAGTCAGGTGTCCACATCAGTATGTCCTGAACACAAAGGTCTTTGAGCTATCTGGGTTTCAGATGAATGAAAGGAAGAGCTGTGGTTTCCAAAACTGTTTTATTTTCTCAGTTCTCCTTGGCTGGGAGGTTGCATCATCCTAGTTTGGAGATGGGAACCTCACCTTTTCTGTCTCTTGGGTTGCTGTAACCTTCTCTGCCCAGTGCTATAATTTCAAACTATTTGGAGGCTGCTGTTTCATGCTGAATATGTTGTGCCCAAGGCAGTATTTATCATGAGAGGTATTTCTACATGTGTGCCATCATTTGCAACTGCTTATAAATGATTTCGGGATGAAGATGTAAATGTTGATCTTCAGTCTGAAAGACCTAGATTAGGTAACTCATTTAGTCAAATTCAGTCATTTGGGAATCTAACAGCTTTTTACCTTTTTTTACAAAATCTACTGCTTTCCCCTTCCATTCTGTCTTACCAAGTCTATTTAGAGTTTCCCAAAATACCCAAGGGTTGGGCATTAATTCAGTTAGCTTCAGGCTTGATTCTTTGCCACATTCGGCTAAGTTCAAAACTAAGCATTACTCTGAGTGTGAAAGCTGTGGAGTTAGAAATTATTGGAAAGGAGCACATGGAAAATGCTAAGTGTGAAAGATTTGGATGTTTTCCAGGTTTTGCGTATTACAGCATTTTGCCTGACTAATTTATACTTTGTGCCCATCCTAAACCTAGAAACATAATCAGAAAACTTAAGGGAATTCTTTTGAGACCTTTTAAACCTACCTTCCCTGGAAGAAAAGGGAGGCGCTTGCTCCTTTCCTGAAAACCTCCATTAAGACAACACATGGCCTTGACTCCAGAGTAAGAAGCAGTAGAACAGGAGTCAGAACTGAAGAAGGAGACTATATGGAAAAGACAGAGATAGCCCAAAGAGCAGCAAAGAGGCAACAGGAATTGTCCATGGGCATGTATCCAGGCAGATTTGTTCATCTTTCCCTCCATCACATGTGGCTGATGTCCAAGGGAAGCTGTGTTGACTGGTCAGTGTCACAGCAGAGTGGTGAGGAGCATTACTCAGTGTTTGGATAACACATCCAGCCATTCTCCTGGCTGTCCAAACACATTGCGTGACGTGGACAGAGGGTCTGTCTGGACAGTTTCAGGGAGGAACAGAACTCATCTTTCCCACTTGTATTGAAGTGTTTCTTTTTAGTTCTGTTCTTTTCTCTCTTTTTTTTTCCCCCCTTACTTTCTGGAAGGCACTGATCCAAATGGCCCTATGAGCCACCTGTGCCCTGTAGCTGTTTCCTGTTGAGCAGCCATCAGCTGGCAGCAGGTGGTGGGGGATCTCTGTGTGGTGGCTGCAGTGATCTCTCTTCTGCAGGGTTTGCACAATACCCTGGGAACTCCTGGAATGGACGGGAATGATGTACATAGGAGATATTCCTGGGCTTATTACACACCGCGGGAAGAGGCTGGATCACAGCGGTCCTATAAATTTCTTTCATTCATCTCTGCTGAAGTCAACAGTCAAAAGCAAATTTTAAGCGCTTGAATCATATAGAAGATATAAATACCTGTATTCAGGCTGGCTGTAACAATTCAATGATAAGCATGACTCCCTGGTGAGCAAACAGGATATCACAAGCTTATTTTATCTTCCAAATGGGTCAGAGTTGAATCTTTTTCTGCATTTCCCCATTCATTTTCTCTTAACAGGTTAGGTTTTCACTTGTACGAGACATTGTTATAATTCTCAGACTCACAGTTGCAACGGAAACACCTCCAGATTTTCTGAAGATGTTTAAAATAAATTTGTTACAACCTGCAATTTGGTTCCACTTTATAATGAACATCTTCATTTTTATAGATATAGTTTAGGCTTATGTATTCAGCCTGTATTCCACATATGTAGATCCAGTGACCTTGAATATGTATTCCCTTCATGACTACTTTAAGAGCAATTAAGATTAATTAACTTTTATAGGCAATAATTTCCTTCCTGTGCTATCTCTTTTGATGTACCATTATCTAAAATAATTAAGTTACTTCCCTTGCTTCAGATACACTTTTTTTCAATAACAGTATTGGCTTTGTTAGAGGTATTAAAAATGTTTATAATATCTCAGAAGAAGAGCAATTTTCCATTTTTTAAAATGGTACAATTCTAACATTTTTAAAAATTTCAACAGCCATTTAAAAATGCTGAAAGTTTCATCTGACAGCTGGTTGAAAAAATGTGGAAAACACTGAGGTGAGCTCAAGAGTCAGATTATTTTGGCTAGTGTGAGTATTTCTCTAGGCCTTAAAAATAAGGCATGTGATAAAACAAATTCTGATCTTAGCATTAGGCTTGTAGGCAGTGTAATATGTGTGTTGTGTTTTCCAGTGTATTTTGGCCCTTGTACTCGATATACAAGCAACATACACTCTCCACTTTTCTTCACTTGTACGTTCAGTTAAGCTGTGTTTGGACTTCAAAGGACACGCTTGCAAGTACACGTTCATGTGTATGTGCACAGATATAAATCCAGCTCTGAACATACACATACAATAGATGCATAATTTGTGCTTATGTTGCACTTGATGCCTTGCTGAAGTCTTCTAATCAAAGATCTCAGGGTACTTTGAAGTCATTTAAGAACCAAATATCTCATGGATGTAGCCATGATTTACTAGTATACCTTGTCCCTTGTTCACTTATTTCACTAGCTGTGTGCTTAGTTCTATGCCTCGCTGTATGCACACTAAGTAAAAATTAACCCACTCATCACTATTGCAAACTGTCTATATTTCTAAGTTTCCTAGTGAAGCGAGTTGTTTCCCCCAAGTCCCTGCTTATTAGCAGGCCTAGGAGTAACACCCAGGAGCGTTAAAATCCCAAACCGTGAACTCATCATCAGAGCAGGTGATCTCTCCAACGTCTCATTTTGCCACACACTGCTCTTTTATAGAGTTTCATCCTGAAACAGAAGGAAAGACATCTGAAGCACACTCAGCTGCACAACATGTTGCTCAGAACCTCCCACGGTTCAGGCCCAGTTTTGTCAGAGGAGACACAAGTATAGTGACCATCAGCTGGGTGTACCCTAAAGGAGGACTGCAGAATTTTTGTTAGAAACTTTGATGAACCAGGCACAAAGCTATCAGGATCACAAGTCTGCACTGGACATTATACAAAGAAAAACAGTTTTAAATTAAAAAGAGAAATCCCATCAAGGTTAATCTTTCAAAAGCCATGGTCCATCTGGATGCCTTCTTCCTTGATCTTAATTACAAAGACTTGCCCTGTAATCCAGAAGCAAAATATGAGTGAGATGTAAGATTGCTGTAGTTGCATTTAATATTTTGCTTGCTAACAGGCATCTAATCCACCATGAGCAGGAATTCATCAAGTCTCAGGGGCTACCTAAAGCACACAATCCCTCTAAATGAGCAGTAATCTCCTCAGTTGAATCTTCAATCTCATGAACTAATAAAAGTGATGCTAAAGGCTCATTTGCTTTGGGAGCTCCCAGCAGTGGAGGGGATGACACTGTACCCAGCTCCAGGCACAGCAGCAAGCACAGCCCTGAGACGAGCACAGGCAGACAGGCAGATTCCTGGCATTTTTATTTTTGCAGCAAAGAGCACTTTTTCCTTGGCACACCAGCACTCTGCCAAAATTTGTGAGCCACATGAGTGTCGGACTAAAAGGATCCCACTAACGGTCTCAAGCAGCAAGATCAATAATAATTTCCACAAACTCCACTCTTTTACATGCTGTTTCCCTCCATGCTCCCCGTGGGATAAACAGCGGGACACAAGGCTGACATTTTGCAGATGCTGAGAGCGCAGGCGGTTCCAGCAGCGGCGGCTGGAGGAGGAGGAGGCAGCGTGGGGGAAAGGCACAGGCGACTGAAAGTCATTACTTGGAGAGGTCGAGGGGGTCAGTGACAGTGGTGCTGAATGGATTTTTCCGGCCGTTTCGAGCTGAGATTTGCACTCTGTAATCTGAATGCTTTTATCTATTTCTGAAAATAGACAGGAATTTTTTCCACAGGCTGCTCCAATCTGGCCATGGACATGCAGGGAAGGATTATAGGGATAAAATCAGGTTTTGTTAAGTAAGCATAGCCTTTCCAAACCAAACATAGACAGCTTTCTCAGAGCATAAACATGCGTACAAGAGTTCTCTTGTCGGAAGGACACAACTCCTTGTGCAAGAGATGAAAGTGCTAGGTGCCATGCACAGCCCTGGAGGCCTCAACTTCTGTTTTGAATGTTGTTTGCCTCTCCAGGCCAGCTGTGCTAGAGCCAACGAGATCTCTCCAAAGCTGCAGAGAATTATCTACACTTGTTTCCCCCGTTGAACAGACAAGTATTAGTTTACTCAGTGATTATTTTCTGTTCCACTCACATTTTACTGCAGTTGAGCTTCCTCTCTTGCTTAGTCATGTCCTCCTCTGGAAGAGGTTTCTCTGAAAAGAGAGCTGATTCTAGAAATTAGCTAAGACAGAAACTGTCAAGAGGGTGCATTACGGCACTTTCAGGGACAAGAGATTGAAAAGAAGCCAGTTTGCTTTACTAACTTTTTTCTATCTAGAGTGGAAAATACGATGCTCAGGCCTGGTTTTGGTGTTACTCAACTTTTCTGAGCTAGAAACTAAAGGATGTGCTTGAGTGTGTATATGCCTATGTCTTGGGGTAAAACACTGTGGGATAACAGGACCTGCGATTTCAGAGCATCAACTGCGCTCACAAGGTTTTACCATTTTCCAGTTGTCCCTTAGACCTACCAGCCCTGTCTCTAAGCAGCTCACCTGCCTACCCTTGAGTTGTATGGTCCCTCTCCTGCCTAGCTCCTTCCAAGTGCTAGTAAAGAACCAGCCACAATTTTCTCTTTCCTGCACTTTAGCACCCCCACTTTATATACAAAATGGCTATTATGAAGTATAGGTGTACCCTTTTTGTGTGGAAAAAGTTAGGTACTGAGATCTATTCCTGCTCTCTCATTCTGCAGGGTGGGAACACATCACTGATAGTGGGCAAATGTTTGTGCAGAGCCAAGAACTGGGCCAGCAGATCAGGAGCTTTACTTTTCAAAAGTCCTGCCAGGAGGTGGCTCTGCCTAGCCATGCCCAGGTGGCAACAGATCTGCAAAGTAAACACTCAAGAGCAGTAATTCTAGGGAAAAGTGAGGGAAAGAAAAAGGTGATTCGATTAAGCACTGCAGTTATTAATGACAGTAAAGCCTTTGTGGTGAGGAGGTAGGAATCTGGATGGAAAACAGTATACATGACCAGGGCCACTTCAGGGCAAGCAAGGGTTGGAAAACCATGCCAAGAGCTGAGCTGCTGAAGGATCCTGACAGCTCTGAAAGATGATGATGGGAAGTGACCGTCCCCTGGGAGCCTCCTCAGCTGGAGTTTTAGAGGGGGAAAAAGGTCTCTTAGGAGGCAGCCAGATCGACTGAGCTTCAGCTGTTTGACAGAAGTTTAGATCAGCCTTCCTCAATGCAGTGTGGCATATGTCCATCAAAACAAAAAAAACAAACCCAAAACCACTGGCATTCACCCATGCCCTTAACATTTACCAGCAGTGTCTTACCACCCTCTTGACTGTGCATCCTGCCATTGGCCTGAGCTCAGAGCACAGTTTCATTTCAAGCCAACAGCAAGCACTGCCTGGGGGGGCCAAATGCCTTCAGACTCAGCCTGGCACAGAAGAAAAGACATCAACCATTTCCCCTCAGTCAGGTACTACTGACAGTAAAATTGGTTGAATCCATAATTTGGAAATGAAGTTTCTATGATTTACCAAACTGGTCAGGCTGGAGCTTTAAACATCACCTTCTTCCGGACAAGGGAAGAGACTAAAAACAAACCCTAAGGAAGTGTTCAAAGGAATTTGTTTGTGAAACAGGATGTCTGTGCAGATGGCAGCCCAATGCCAGTAATTTAAGATGATGCTTGGGCTCAGCAGACTCTCTGCCCTTGCTCCTAATAGTCCCACCAGGTAGAGTTCCCTGTTCCCCAGCCTTCCCACTCCAGTGGCAGACCAGCTCTGTGCTATCAGACCTTCAGCTGTCTCTTCTGCCTCTCCCCTGCCTTCCCCAGTAAATAAATAATGGCAGACTCCTGCTCAGCCTTGTTTATTTTGGGATCTCTAGCAGTCCTACCAATAATCACTGTTATAAATGTTTACACTGATAGGAGACTGGCCCATATTGTACAGAGACAATAACAGTACAATTTGATATTCCTGAGGTGCTGATGATCTCTAAATATAGAAACAGAGTAATTATTGCTGGCATTACAGGCTGGGTTTCAAAAAGCAGATAAATGGAGAAATGGATATGCTATTTATTGCAGCTTCAACAGTAACAACAGGAAAGCTGTCTCCCTTGATTAGGCAAGGACCAGACTGCAGAAGGCAGATCTCATGGCAGAGGGGTGAAGGGCTGTGATACCCTACTAATGGAAGAGAAAAGCACAGCTGTAGGAAAAAAAAGTCTGAAAATGCACCTAATGCCAAGCTCACCCCAGTACACATGACTATGTAAGACAGCAATGAAGCAGGATGACTGTATCAAGAAAACCTACTGTGACTGGAAAAAACATTGCAGACTTTTCTAACAAAAACCCTAATGGAAAGATGAAGCCTTTGGCTGCCACAATCAGTGCATGTCTGCAGCATGCTGAACCACCAAGGACCCAACCATTTCCATCCACAGGCAGTGAGCTTTGACATCTCTCCAGTTGCATGAACTGCAGAGTCATTCAAGCTTTGTAACGCTGGCCTGTAGGATGAGCAAGGTGTGTGGCATCCCTGCACGCTGGCCATTGAATGTGCACATTTCATCGTTCCCCTAGTCTGATTTGTTTTGATTCATTTTAGGAACATATAGCTCTTGCTGAAGACAACAAAAACGATGGGTGCTCAGGGCTCCTGATAAATAGGCTGCTGATTTACTACAGAGTCCTTCAATACAGGTGCAAGCACTTAGCTTCAGGCATGCAAGTTGGTATCACTGAGGGATTTTCTGGTACAATCTCTCCCCTGTCAAATGCTGTGTATGTCAGGCTATAAGTGTTTGGGGCCATATCCTTCTCCCAGTCTCTAAAGGGTGCTAGCAAGGTTAGCTACCTAATGACTGAAAAGACACCCATCTGTCTGGAAGCATGGCCTTTGTAGTTTCCATGCGGCACTGGTACTCTCGAAGCTGAACACTGCACTGGCCAGACTGCCAGAGCCATCCAGGATCTAACATTTCGTGCAGCTGTTCCCTCCTGCCCCTGTGAGGAACCTCACCCCTGGCTGGTGCTCCTACAACAGACAAAGTCAGCTTTGCTTTGACCTCTACCACCACTGTGCTGAACAAAGCACTCACTGGTTTCTGTTGCTGTAGAAAAAAAACACATAGACTGTAGCCAGCTGTTGCCCCAGAGAGATCAAAAAGAAGTGAAGCCTTCATACAGAACAGGGTAGGAGCTGTAGGTTCATCTGAGGTTTGGTTGTTGGTATGACTTTTGACAGTTTTCTGAAGTGAGATGAGGAAGGCATAAAAGTTACTCACCACTTTCAGACTTTGGTCTAAAAGTTAATTGCAAAGAGGATGTTTCTAAGAGCAGTAATTCCTGAACCAGTGATTCTGCAGCCCTAAGAGTCAAGCAGCAACCTGAACTCTAAATTTCTCCAAGGTTTAGGGAACCAGCGTTTGCATGTGAACTTCACATGGATCACTTCAGTACATTAAGAGCTAAAATTATTTACATGCTCTGCTGCTACTTTTCTACTCTTCCTATATCTTTTCTATGCATACTACTAGCCAAAAGGGAAGAGGAAAAAAACAAAAAAAGGAGAGAAGGGGGGGAAAATTGCAAGTGAATAAAAATTGGTGGTAACACCCCATGGCATGTGTGCAGTGTTTAATATGTTCCTGTAGATACACAAACATTGAGTAACCCTTGAAATGCAGTATAATTAATTGAAGTGGGTTATTCTGTGTTGCTGGAGCACAAGGAGTCAGAGTTCCCCAGACTTTTACAGCTTTTGTTGGACAACACCTCAAATTTTTTACTTAAGTTCTACAGTTGGGGAAACCAAAGAACTGAGAAGTTACACAACTCAGCCAAGGACCCACAGCAAGTCACTGGGGTGACTCAGCCTTGTTCTCAGTCACTACCACTCTTAGACAAGAAGGGTCTTGGTTAAACTGGACATGCACAGGGTTTCAAACTAGTTGTCCCCAGCAGCATGAGCTACATGGCTTTGGGGAAACTCTCCTGTGCTGTGCTTGGCTCTGTGTCAGAAATAAGTGGCTGTGACAAAGCCCGTGTCACTGCCTGGAGGTCACAATGACTTGGCAAACGGACCCTGATCTCTCAGACAAGCTCCAGGCTGGTCTGCACCAAAACAGCTCCCACATCAACAGATTCACTAGGCATTTCACTTAAATAACTGGCAGGGGATGTTCTCCTTGTTAAACATGTGTTTCAGTTGGATAGAAACCACTCAGCCTGTAGGGAATCTGTGCTGTGGCAAAGGCGGATCAGAACGGTATTTTTTAATTAAAAATATTAAAAAAAGAAAAAGGCATTTCAAGCATAGTTTGTACTCTGCTTGTGGAGAAGCTCTCTGGCCCCAGGGAGTTTTCAAGATGCTGAACTGTGACAACAGCTGTTGCTTCCCTACTTGCTGCTGTTAAGCAATACATTGCTCTCCTAGGCAGCTGATGATGGAGGAAGAGCACCACCTTCTCCAATATAATCCAAAGCTCCATGTGGTCTATTCAGGTTACAAAAGAAACCACAAACTGGGATGTTGCTTCAGAGCTGGAGGACAGAGGTGTTCACGCTGTTGCTTGCAGGTCCCCAGGGAGAAGCACAGGACACAAAGAAAAGTGAGTGCCAGCAGGAGGCTCACTATGAGAGCAGTGATGCTGGGAAATTTTTAGGCTCTACAACTCAAAAATCACAGAATCACAGAACATTAGGGATTGGAAGGGACCTCAAAAGATCATCTAGTCCAATCCCCCTGCCGGAGCAGGAACACCTAGATGAGGTTGCACAGGAAGGCGTCCAGGCGGGTTTTGAATGTCTCCAGAGAAGGAGACTCCACAACCTCTCTGGGCAGCCTGGTCCAGTGCTCTGTCACCCTCACTGAGAAGAAGTTTCTTCTCAAATTTAAGTGGAACCTCCTGTGTTAAAAAAATATGTTAAAAAATGCAGCTCTGAGGTCTGCTGCTATAAGCTTTGCGAAGTAAAGACAAATCACCAGTCTGTAGAGACAATACTAAATTTTGTTTAAAGGAAAAATGTGACATTCATTCGTAACTTCCAGGTTTTTCCAGTTCCCATCTGGTCACAGTTCAGGGTTGTGCTTCCCAATTGCAGCTTTTTAGTGTCATTTTTTCTTCCCCACAAAATACAAATTTTGTCCTGATGAGGTCAAATGATTGGAATTTTCTATGCAAGGAGCTTTCCTTCTCAGTCACAGATGGCCATGGGCCTAACAACTACGCAAGTCTGAAAGTCACCAGCACCCTGTGGCAACGCTCAACCAGTTCTCTGTGCTTGAGATCTGCCCCACATCAGTCCAGTTGTGTGAAACCAAGGGATAAAATCAAAGTGAAATAGGAATTACACAAATGTAACAGGTCTCAGGAGCTACTTTGGCAGTGGTTTAGTTGGTGCATGTTCTCTGCCATGGTTGGTCTTGGTTTTTGTAGTTTTGGCTATGAGGTGGTAACTTCTAGGGCTTGGAATAAATCATTATTTTTAAAACAGCTCCTTTGAAGCACAGTGCAGAGAAAACAAGGCATGTATTGGAGACAAGAAGGGAACTAAGAGAACAGGAGAGGGTTAGGGTGGGAAAAAAGGTGGAAACCCCACATCTTCCCTTCTCACCCGACTTGCCTTATATGCATTACAGAGATGTAAAAAGCATGTCTTCACATGCAGCATCAGGTCAGTTTGCTGTTTGGGACAGTGAGGGTGGGAAGTGGAAATAATTGTTGCTTTTAGCTTGGATAAACATGTCCAAACCAAACTTTCACAGCTATCTTTCCTCCTAACTTTTTCCACTTCCGCTACCTGCAACTGTCCCTTTGGAATGAGCGGTGGAAACAGTCCTTGTGGGTCATGAGAAAGGATCAGACCTCTAAACATGTTGTTATTCCTGTTTTCCAGCTTCTGGCACTCACAAAAACAGATGATTAAATAAGGTAGGTAGCAGTCAACTAATCCAGTTCCCCTGGCAGGTACAGAGAATTCTCTGCAGAAGAGCAAAACTGCTGGAGTAGACATTTTCGCTGTTGTGAAGTTGCTTATTATTCTTTACAACCAAAGCAATACAGATGCTGTAAAGAGGTATCACCTTACTGGAACACCCTTCCTGCATTTTTATTCAAACTTATTACTAGATAGCTTGTCTGCATTACCCTGTAATAAACTTATGAGCAAATTAGCGTCTCTCGTACTTTAACAAGACAGTTTTGGGTTTCATTTTATCCATGTAATTATACAGGAGATAAGAGAACAGGCTTTGAGTTTGATCCAGGTTTCTTGTTATGAATAATAAAAGAAATAATAGACATCAATAACCACGTACACACGCAGACACACCCCTTATCCAGTACAGACAATTTTGAATTCATTATAGCCTTACCCCTTAAAAAAAACCAACTGAAAATAACTATGAAGTGTGTGTCTTTCCTCCTGCAGCCCACAGAGTAATAAGGTCTATTAGATACAGACACCAAAGTTCATTTGCTGCTGATGCACAATCACCCTTCTAAGTGAGCTGACTGGTATTTTGTGTCTCCTCAAGCATTTAGAGCCATCATAGAATTATTATTTTCAAAATACACAGGTATTTCTGGAAAAGCATATGAAATACATGACACACTCATTGGAACCTACGGGAAGTTTTAACTTGCTGCTACATTTCCATTCTCTAAACATGCTCCAGGAAGAGCCCTGTGTGGTGCAGAGGTGATGAAACGTGCCTGGTCGGGATGGGGGAATGGGAAAAGAACAATGGCAGAAAGGAGCCCACAGGGCCTGTCCTGGAGCTCTCTCAGGTGGCTTCAGGAGCCAGGACATTAGAGGAAATGAGGGGAGAAGGGAAAACACAGTGTGGAATTATTACAGGAGGGGCACTTAGCTGTCCTTGAATGGACAGGGCTTTTGTCTTGCAGGAAGAATGGACCCCCTTCGTTAGCTCTCCCCATTGCTCTTCATGACTTCATTGTGCTCACTGAAACATGGTGGGATGACT
>NW_010206092.1:0-1307 GCF_000695765.1 Mesitornis unicolor
GGTCCCTTCCAACTCCTAATATTCTGTGACATGTATGTGATAGATGTTAGTCATGTTGCTCAAGGTATTACTTTACAATGTTCCTTTAGTGGTGAACGCAATATAGGAACTCAGGTGGAACAGAGTGGAATTGCTTTGGACTAAAAATCAAGCCATCTTTAGGTGCTTCTGAGTTTCCTAGCACTGGTTTCTCGGTTCAGCCTTCTCACTGGAGACTTTTCCATTGCTTCAGTCTCATCCCTGATGGAGTGTTTTTTTACCACCTTTGATTTACAAAACATCTCAAGTTTTGCTGTGGAGGCTCATGCTCTTAGAAGTTTACTTTTTGCCTGTTAATGCTACGTTTACAGTTCTTCAGCCTTTTTGCAGACCCATTTCAAGTACTCCAGAGACCCACTACCATGATCAAATCTGCAAACTCCAGGTTAAGAACACTGGATTTAGGAAAACCAGACTCTGTCAAGTCCTGGCTATGCTTTTTAGCATAGTTGGTATATGCTGTAGTGCAGTAACGGTCACTCAATGACTTTTTGATTGTTCTTTAGCTACTTCCAGATAGGTTGGCAAAAAGAAGTTTCATACACAATCAGAGTTATTGGTTTTGTATGTTGTTCATGAAGTTGGTCAGAAATTGAGAGCTTTACAAAAGAGGCATTCCTCAAAAGTTTTGCCTTTGCTTCCTAGCTTATTGCATATTCATTATTTATGTATCTAAGGTAATCCTAGGAGCTACAAGTCTGTGTACCAACTTCTCACTGCTGATTCCCCTTCCCTCCTGCCATGGCTTGTCTGCTTTTGCTTCAACAGCGGACTTTCAACTTTCTCTCCTATTGCTGAGGCTTACAAATGGTCCTGGAAGTTTTCAGTCTGTATATAATCTCATCAGCTTCCAGACAGCTTTTTTCTTTTTTCTTTCTCCCTGCATTCTTACAAAGACCAATTAAACAGCAATAAAGATGGAAGCTTTGTATGAGTCTGATTTCACTCACAATACAAATGTTTAACAACCTGCTTCTTTCACCCTTACAAATCACTGCAATTCTTAACAGGTTTTCTTTCTTTCTGCTTTTCTTTCTATACATGACCCTTCTGAAACTAGATACTGAAGATTTATGTAGACTTTCAAACATTGGTTGAAAACCTGCAGAGGTTACAAAGGTGGTATTTGTTGGAATATGTAGAATATTAACCACAAGAAAATAAATATAATCCAGTAGGTGTTTATTCTGCAAGCTAATATCTTTTTTTTAAAAAATGTGGCTGTTTTTTTTCCCCCCTCCTTTTTCACAAGCCTCAAGATAAGGGTT
>NW_010206092.1:1338-8544 GCF_000695765.1 Mesitornis unicolor
AAAGGCAATTCTGCTGTTGTATAGATTTTTTTCTTTCTACTCAGCTTCTGAGGCATTGTGAACTGCAGTGCTTCTACTGGTAGAGCTATTGTCAGAGACGTTTCAGTAGTGCAGAAGGTGTCACTAGGAGAAACATGCAGTTGCTTCTGGCAGCATTAACTTCTGCAAGTCCCTTTTGAGCACGGGCGGTGAGAATCCTGAGACTGGCTACAACCTGCTACGGTGTTGTGCAGAAAGTGGGTAATTCATGCAACAAGGATTTTACTTGTGAAGGTAGTGGTACTTCAGCTTATTGTTAGGACTGAGCAGTGAGAATTGTTCTAGCTCATGTGATGTAGATGCTCAGGTGCAACCACACAGCTGCATATGCTGTTCTCATTTAAATTCTGTTGTATATTTATGTATTTTAAAGCAGAAGGTATAGTGAATATATTAAAGCAATCAATTTGGAAGCAGACTCATAAGCACCTGAGAGATTTGGAAATACCAGTGTTACCAAAAGCTGTGTCCTAAAATCCTTCAGATTATTTTGGGAATCTTGCTCATGATTCCTTTGAAAAGAGAAATAAGAAAGCACTTGGAGTTCTTTTTGAATTTTGCTTCCTTGACTTAAAAGAAACCGGAATTTCCACAAGTTTCCACAGAACAGCTTCTTGTAGTCTTTCCCTGAGACCTCCTTGAGCAAGGGGTGATGGTGTAAAGGTGAAGCTGAAGCTGCAAACGTGCTGCTGCCAAATTTCTCTCAACTGGAGTGTAGATTTAGGTCTCTTGTTTCCTTAACATAGCCAGTGCTCTTCAGGAGATTTCTGGAAACATAGTTATGGTTCCTACCACACTTACAGGTAGTTGAACTTACCTACCTTTTCTTCAAATTGGGTTGAAATCGATCAGCAGGTTAAAACAGTGTTTGTGGGTGCAAGTGGGATAATTAAATGGAATGAGGTGGGGATGGAGATTGAGAGGCAGAAATCAGGATTGCAAGCCTTGCCTTCTTACAAATCTAGACAAAATGAACCATTACATTTAGATTCTAATGTTTTGCTTTTTATGTGTTCGTTTTAAATCTTGGCCTTTTCTTCTGTTTTCAATTAAAGTTTTAATTTGCAGAGAAATGAAATATGTGATAAGCATCTTAAGTAGGTCAGAATTCCTGTGAAGGTCCTTAATGTTGCTGGATTCTGTAGTGTGTGTGCTATCTGTACTGTAGTAGTCTTTGCTTATGATAAATGATGCTCCTTATCCCTTGGAAATAAGTAAATGGAAAAATAAGTATTTCTGGTTTTCTGCATTTCATTTGACAAAGTTCTTTCTTTCTTATTGAGCTCAGTTATGTTTTAAGGACAAGTAGTGAACTTGATTATTAGCCTGTTACTTCTTGGAACACAAGTGGACAGGTTACTCTAGTGTGAATCAAATTATTTCCTTAGGTGGACTGAGATTTACTGCTGATGAAATAATTATTAGTTGCTTTGTTTGTCCAAAGAAGTATTTTTTTAACTGTATCAAGACTGTTACATCATAGTGCAGATCCAGTGTTTTCTTCTGAAGATGAGGTCTACTGCCAAGTAACAAACATATGTGTAGCCCATGTTTTTAAACAGCTTTTTGGTGGCTGCAACTTTGGCATATACCCAGGAACTGTTTAGGAGGTATTAATTTATATGGCTTTGAAGCTTAACCAGAGATCTTGATGAAACAAAGGCATGATGAAGTTAGCAAAGCCAATTTAATTCTCTGAATGTAAATTTGAAATGAAGTTTTTATTGATGATAAATATACTTTGTTCCTCATTAGTCTTCTAGGCTTCAGTGGTAATATCAGGAAAATAAACACGTTTTACAAAGATTTAACATTAAAAATGCTATTAATATGACCCTTGGTACACCAGCACAATTAGATTTCAAAGCGAGCATTTAGGATGTAACAGCGATTAATGACAACCATCGAAAACAATTTTGAACTCCATCAGTTTAACTCAGGAGGGTAAACTTAATATGATAATTTATCTAGTTGAATTGTATCAGCTTAGCAGGAAAGTATGCAAATATGTGACCCTTACCTAGAATCTAAATGGATGCTGGGCTGATAGATTTATCAGTTCCATTAAAGAACTTTAGGGAACTTTGGAATTTCAGCAATTGTTCCCTTGGAGGCTGAAAACCAAACCTGATCTCATACTGGGACCATTCTGGTCTGCATATTTCCATAATTTGCCTTTGCTACTAATATGACAGCAAGACGCAAATAACTGTTTCTAATAATATCAAATGGAGTTGTGGAGGACAGCATTTTAATGTAGTAAAAGACCTCCCCGTGGGGTTGTTATTGCCACTATAGAACAGCAGTTACACAGTTGCAACAATAGTCTCTTAATTGATTCGTTTAATTAGCAAGAGATGAAGCTTGTGCTGCATCTTGTCATCTGTTATCACGGGGGCGGCTACAGAGCAAATCTTTGCATTTGTCACTCTTTACGGTCAGGTTTGGGTAGAGTAGAAGGAGAATTCCAAACACATTTCAGCTACAGAGCTGAGGTTGGTAAGGGTGTTTTACGGGCATGTTTCCACACAGGTTTTCGGTGTGTGGACATGTCTAGTTTAAGAATTGGCTGTGGTCTTTGGAGGAGAATTTATGACAAAGCATTGTTTTACTGGGGGAAAAAAGTCTTAATCCACCTATGCTGGGCATTTCTAACCTAAATATGCAAATCTAAGTATTATAGGAATGGTGGATTATTTGGGGCGTCACTATTGTAACAGTTGACTAGATTTACTTGGGAGAAATAGGGTCAGATTAGTGAAACTGACCATCTGCCTTGTGATTGCTTTTTCGTGGCATTTTTCTTTCCAGACAAGATAAACAACGAGTTACGTGAGCACATGGTTCATGGTAGGAAGCGTGTGTAAAAGAGGGACTTTCTTTGTGGTTGGTTTTCCCTGGAGTAGTTATGAACACAGATACAGTGCTGTGCTTGCTTCTGGGAGATGAAGTCATTTTTCACTCGCATCTACTGTATTTACATTTTAAGGGTATGTAAATAAATATATTTTAAAGGCATGTAAATATACTGGGAGCTTCAGTTTCATTTTTCTCCTTGGCTTAGTTTTGTCTTCTGTTCAAGGTTATTCTTCCTTATGGAAGGAAATATTTCTAGAGGAGGACAAACTTCTTGTTAAATGCTAATTAAGAAAATAAAGGTTAAGTTGGCATACTTCCATTGTCATAGCACTGACCTAAAATAAGGGATCTCTTACTAATCTGAAATAAATGAGACAGAGGGGGAGGCAAGTAATTCTGTGCATGTGAAATACTTGAGATGTCTGCTCCTGGTCTATTTTTTAAATGACTGTGCTTTGGCTTTTTGTTTTTCCATTTGTATGCTGTAGTGTTGGACATGCCATCTAATTTTGGAGCACAACAGCACTGTCAATCCGTGCAGCAAAGGGATAATGTGCTGTTAGAGAAGGCATCTTTTTAAGGACAGTTTAAACAAAGGTTTAGCCCACATATCGTTAAAGATCCCATGGTAGTTTCCTCAAGGTTCTGAGATTGCTTCAGTCTTGGCCAAGGTCCACTTTGCGTAATTACCTTCTGTCTGCACAAATCCCTAATGCATTTTTAGATGTGTTTGGTATTTTTCACTTCCTGTTCTAGATAGTGAAAATATTGCCACATGCTATTCATAATTGGATCATAGAATAGTATCTATAATATATATATAATAGTGGATTATATCCTAAATTAAAATAGATTCCTGTAAATTACCTTAGTGAATTTTGTTTTCCCATTGTTAAAGCACCAGAATACGTGACAAAAGATGAGTAAACGGTAGGATATACAATTAAATTCACAAACCGATGAAATAACTGGGTTTTTTGGCTTTTCTGTTACACTGCATTTTGGCTATGAGCTAAAATATCTCTACTGCTATGACCATCACTGAGGGCAAGGCCAACTCTCAGACCATGTCAGAGGTCAGACTTAACACACTGTGCAGTGCTTTGAAGCAAGTATGAAGCCGGCATGGGGCTCTAAGCGCTGTCATCATGAGCTCAGTTGGCTTTCACGTGCGTCCCATACTTTTTTATTCCCACAACTGAAACCCTTGCCTGTGTATTTATCTCTTAGCTAAAACTGGTTTCAGTTCTGCTATCCAGCTGCCTTTCATGGGCTCCGGAATGTGTGTTCAACTAGGCTGTCTTTAAAATGGTCTGCTTCTGTGTTGTCTCTTTTGATAGGGTTTATTGCCTTATACACGAAGTTCGGTCCTCCCGTCTTCATCATCAAAGCCTTATATTACTTTCTCATATGCCACATCAAATATTTTTCTTGATATTTCATTTGTTCTTTCAAGTCATCCTTTCTTTGGTTTTTCTGCCATATTTACCTTCTCCATCTTTTCTCAGAATGAGAATGCTTCTCTTGTGCATTTCCTGTGTCAACTTCTTTTAGGCACACTTGGGTTTTTTTGCTAGAGAGATGCATGGGTCAAGAAGAGAGGTATTACTATTAATCTGACATTAACTCTCATGTCATTCTGTAAGTAGCATTCAGGAGAAGTACGAGAATAAGAATAAACTGTAGAAAAATTGCTATGCATCAGCAAGTCATACAGCTACTGGGATTAATACACAAATACTACAGACAGGGCACACCAGGGACTCTTGTAAGACAGAAGTCTTATGTTTGTTCCTTCTCTATCTTACAGTATCTGGGTCCAGTTTATTCATTGCATGTGAAATCTAACATTAGCCTTCAATCGATATTTTGAAGCTCTGGAAATTTTTCCAGTGTTCATTTAAGGCTCTGTTCAAGTAACAGGGGAATTGAATATCCCTAGCAGGAACAGACAGTTTATTTCACCTTTTATGAAACTAAAGTTTCACATAAATTCTCTTTTGTGTAAAAAGTACATCGGAAAATCACATCAATGATGTTTTAACATGGATCTTGTGCATGCCTGCTTATCTGAAGGACAGCAATCCCCACTGCTGCAGACACCCATACTGGTACAATCAGGTAGCCTCCATCTTTGTTTCATTCATGCCATTTGATATTTATAGCCCTTGCCCAGAGTAAGGTGAAGGAAGGTGAAGGGCAGAGCAGTTGTAGTAGGAAGTATCATGCTCGTGTGACCATCTCCCAAACGCCAGTCTTGTGTTTTGGAGAGGTGCCACGTTGGCAGGGTGCGCAGGAAGTATTCGCATAGCAAATAGTGTTACGAGCAGCAGAACCACAACAAGGTCCTTCCTGCATCTGATGATGATTGTTTGACTGGGGGGGAGGGAGGGAGAAAAGGGAGGTCAGACCACTGCGGATGTAAAGCAAAGGCCCGCACTATTGTACGGAGAGGGAAAACAAACTGCCCCTGTGCCAAGGAGCTTCAGTGTACATGACACAGTGGTGCTGGGCAGGATTCAGGAATATTCCATTGAGGCCGAAAAGCCCTGTGGGTACGAGAGCTGTGGTGATGCCCTGTGCTTCCACTGCTACCTCCTTCTCCTCCCTGCTTTGGAGCGATTTCTCCTCACATGCCCTCAGAACCAGCTCTCACTTACTGCTTGCTTTGATGTCGGTCTTCATATGAGGAAAAACAAAGATGTTTGAGTTTTAAAATACTTACATTAGTGTTCTGTTACAAGTCCTTGGGCGTTCCTTGTTTTTTTGCAAGGGTTTTGTGTTATTTTGTTTTTTTCTCCCTACGTTTATCTTTTAGTTATAAAAGAGCCGCAGGGAAGCCCTCCTGTAGCCTCATAAGTTCCAAGCCCACTGTTAACATTTAACAAATACTCAGCAAGCAGAACAACCCAATTTGGCCGCTGTACCAAAGCCAGGTCTGGACACTGCATCAAGAAGATCACAGCTATATTCTGAGGGGCATCTGTCCCTCAACCTGTTTTTGACACACTGACTTAGAAAAGGAGTATGTGGTGATGGGCGCGTTCTAGTTTATAGCGTCAAGTGGTGGCTTTTACAAGGCACTATTTATACTGTTTCCTGTGAAGCAGAAGATACCTTTGAGAGACTGGGAAGCATCCCCCCAAGGTGCAAGAGAGGCAGTGAAGTTTCTCTGCTTTTAAAAAGTTTCTCGCCACACTGCAGGGTAGATGAAAACCCAGAATGTTACTGTTTCCTAATTTATCTTAAATAGCCAAATAGAAATGCAATGTTACATGTGAAGTAACTGTACAAACACTTGTGCTCACAGAGAAGCCAGAGAGGACTCTCATAGTCATGGAATATTTGAGTTTGGAAGTGACTCCCACTTCCTCTCCCACCCCTTCAAAGCAGGGTCAGTTAGAGCAGGCTGATCAGGGCTGTGCCCAGTTGACTTTTGAATATCTCTGTGGACTCCACAATTTCACATCTTGACAATGTGTTGAATGATTTTGCAAATTCTTGGGTGCCCCCGAAGGCTTCACATGACAGTGACATGGAAGTAACATAGATGGAGAAAAACCAGGACAAGCAATTCCAGGTCTGCGATAATGCTGGGTGTGAAAGGGAATAATCATTCTTCACAAGAGCTTGTGTGACTGCGCTGAGAAGTATCCAGTTGAGGAGAGGTCAGAAGCTCTGTTTCTTAACCTAGAAAAGCTGGACACTTGTGGTGGAGGGACAGGCATGTAGCAGAATGCACTGGTGGTGTTGTAGATGTTCAAAGATCGAGAGAGCTCTGGCAGGTTGGTGCCTGATTAGCTGTCAAAATCCTTCTAGAAGGCCATGATGAAAGCTGTAGAGGAGGTTAAGAAGAGATTATCACTAGACATGACTTGAGCTTTCAATCTACCATTAGTGCCCCGAAGGAATAAAAGTTTTGTTAGAAACATCTGCAGGGTACGCAGGAAACAGAATATCAGAAACAAAGCATTAAGTAAAAGGAGTCTGTGTACAACACAGAGGGCTCCACCCCCAACCCAGTAAACACTTAAATGCATGGGTTTTGTGTCAAATGGTGTAAGTTCACCACTTTTCTTTGAGATGGTAAATAAATTATTAGAGGGAGAAAAAGTACGTGACTTTGAGAATCTTGGGCACATGCATCAGTGAGGTAAGAAGCAGAAAACTGGTATCAGAGCTGCCTGATTAATTTCCCTCCATGATCTGAAGGGTCACTGGCTTGTTCTTTGCTCTCTTAGTTACAGAGTTTTCCTTTATTATTAGGATTATGACTGCTGGCTCATTTCCATGCAGGTTTCCCCAAAT
>NW_010206092.1:8575-12141 GCF_000695765.1 Mesitornis unicolor
TTACTTCTTGTGCTCCAGAAGAAGCTCTAGTTGTGGCAGTGTCTTTTACCCCTTCACCTTTTTAATTTTAATTGTAGAGCACTTGTTGGGAGACATAAGGAATCAAAAGTTGGTGAGTTCCCTGGAATTTGGTAAGGATTTTTCACAAACACATCACTGAATGATCTACCCTTAGTGATTCATCTGCTGAGACCATGCATTAACAGCGGTGAATTTTGAGCCCAAGACTGATTCAGTTGTATTCTTTTCAGGTGTCTGTCTCCCTTGGGGAAGTTCCTTCAACTTTCTGCCAGCTCTTGGAGCATTTTTCAAACCTGTGTAATGTTTCAGTTTTGGTCATGTTGCAGGTGGCACCAATCGGTTCCAAAACCACTTTCAGCATTGTGAGACTGCTGGGAGGCCCTTCCAGCTGTCAAGAGTAAAAACTGTTGTTCCTCTTTGGTTTTCTTCTTCCTGGCTTGATTTGGGTTCGTGAAGCCCACTCTTGCTCTGCTAGAATTATGTTTGAACAGGCATCATTAACATGAGAGGTGTAATGACTTACCTGAGGCATCTCACCTGAAGAAGCGTTATTCTCACTGACAGACAATCTCGCACTGTTAGCCTCAAATTACTGACAACTCTGTTGAAAATGGATGCTGGCTGCCAAAGAATTTGGATGTGCTGAGGTTGGAGAATTGGCACCCTGATAGCCAGATGTGTCGAGTGGAAGTAGGGGAGTCTGAACCAAGCTCTGTTTTTTGAGCTTGAAGGAAGCGGAGTGGACTCCTGTTACCGTAGGTGCTCTGCGGTGTCATTTTGGGTGGTGAGGAAGGAAGGGACTGCAAGAAGACTCAGTGAGGCAACTACTTGAGGTTGTAGTGGAGGTATCAAGGTAATTTGAACCCACCCCCCCCTCTTTTTTTTTATGAACAGAGTAAAAATGTCTGAGATGAGAGTCAGACTGGAGGCTCTAATTTCCACCTATTTTCATGTATAACAGTGTGAGATGTCTAGTGCGAGCAAGTCAGATGCTTGTTTTTATGCACAGACTGCAAACTGAACGGCATATATTAGTTTTTGGCTTCACTACAGGCTGTCATCCTCTCCAGGCCATCGTGGCTTCTCAACAGCAGGAGACAAGCAGCGGAGAAGTTCCCCTGCAGAAAAGCTTTGTAGAAATGCAGCTGCTTCCTAAGAAACTCACAGCCACAGGCATGCTCAGTGTGAGGATGGCACTGAAGGTATACTGGAGTTTACCTTGCTCTCTTGTGTCCAAACCAGAGCTGCTTCTCAGTACCTAAAGGATCTGTCTGTGCCTGACAGCTCAGAACTGAACCTCCAGGGCAGAGTAACCCAGCTCTGTGCAGCCCTCCTGAGCTCAGCCTGAAACTGCTCTGTTTTGGGTTTGATCCATTTTTACATTTAGTGTCAGGATTTCCTTATGTAATATACAGCTAAAAGTGATTTTAAAGTACTTCAGCTTAATCGTGTTTTTGTTCCCCACCCCCACACTTTTATGTTTGAAGGCTCCATTAGTGTCCGTAACAAAGAGAGAGTAACACAGATGGTAAACATTTTTACCACAGAACACCAGCAGCGCACACCATATCACTGATTTAGGAGTCTCTGTGCTGTGCTTGCTCAGCTGTATATAATCACTCTCATTTCCTTCCCTTGGGTTTCTGGCCAGCTTAGGGAGACTTTGCTGGCACATTCAGTGAAGCCTCCCTGGCATTGCCAATCCATTGCTCAGCTCTCATATGGGCCACTTTGCAGAGCAAGCAGCTCCATGCTGGAGCTGGTGTAAGCTTTTGCCTGATTTTTCAGAAATGTATTTTCGCCAGAAGGTTAAAACACTTTCAGATGAGGACAATATCTGCCTTAGCTGCCAGGCAGCCATGGTGCTTTTGGATGCCTCCTTGACATAAAAGATAATAAACCCAGGGAGCTGTGATGAGTCTTGCCTGGGTTTTGTGGGATAGTTGCCATGGTGGAAGCTAGTGTGCATTTGGTGCGAAGCAATGGTGTTTTTCAAGTTTCAGTTTTCATTCTGGGAATGCTGATAGAGAGGTGAATGCTATGAATAAGGGTTGTTGGCTCTCTGTAGTAGTTCAAATAAATGTATAAAAAAGTAATTCAGTTTGGTGCAGCGTTTCACCAAGCCGACTAGCTGTGAGGTTCTTGTTTTATCTTCCTTTTTACTTTTCTTTGTACAAACCAAATAGCAAACTTAGGCTCTGTCTATCAAAAATGCAAGTCGCTTTTCTTTTGTACTTAGATGAGAGAGATAATCTCTAACTAAAATTTCACATTAGCATTCTGCTTGTAAAATGAAGCAGTGTCCTTTGGGCCAGAGAAGATTTTTTTTAAAAAAGTGTGCACTACAGTCTGTGTAGTGGTGGCCCATTTTGGTGACTTGTTTACTGGTGTGTCTTTCATATCCAAATTCTTGGCTACAGACAAAGCATTCAAATACTTTTCTCTTTGTCGAGAAAAGAAGATGAAAATTGTCTGAAATGGAAGCCAAGTTCACATTCTCTGGAGTACCGTTTCAGCCTCTGGGAGGACTGTCTAGTGCAGTGTAACTGAAAACTCAAGCTACGTTTGTTTGAACAATCTAAACTTAAAGAAGAGACAGCAAAACAAATACTTTTTAATTCTTGTGCTTTTTATATTTACACTGGCGGCGGTGTCTTCCTCAGATAAAACGTTTTGATATTAAGCAGTTCCTCTAATTTTACTGGGCTCTGTTTCTTTTTATGGTAACACACACTGTGCAGGAAGGTCATTATATGGGAGAAAAAAAGCTGTCAGCATAAAAGAGAAAGTTAACATTGCACATGTTGTCTTTGTTTATGGGGTTCCTGGAATGTGTTGCAAATCGAGCCAAATGATGGCTTAAATTGTTCTTTTTAATATGCTGGACAGCCTCTCCATACCTTCTGCCAGTAACAGGTACTTCACCTTGCAGGTACAGGTTGTAAAATTATCTGTGGAAACAACTCGAGTGTTTCCTGTGGGTGTTGCTAGGATTTGCTTTTAAGACAAAATATTATCTAGATTTTTGTTGTGGGGGAATGTGATCATTGTTACATTCAGTTAACCCAACTGGGTGCAATAAGAACGCGGAAATTAATAATGAAACATGTATTGGTTGTGTACGCGAAGCCAGTTTAGGTTAGTGCTGGTCTCGATGTTGCCTGATGACTGCACATCATGACGAGCCTTGCAAACTGCATTGGTGATTTTTGTCTCGTTTAGCATTGCATTAACATCTGTGTTACAAATGGCCATTCATCAGCTGGTAGTTTTGTTTGAATTCCAGAGGAAAGATGAAAGAAGATGCAGTCACTTTACATTTTTTGAATTCCATATCTAAGGTTGAACCAGGGCAAAGAAGTAAAAAACCTGAATAATTGTTAGGTTACATAAGCAGCAGCAAATTCTTTAATTTTACACCTTACTAAAAGAAGAGTAGTTTCACTCTAAGGTGAAACTACTGCCTTCAGCTTCCATCTGAAAGAAGGTTTCCTCATGAACTGACGTGGGTCTGACCAGGTGGTAACCGCCTTGGAGATTCCTGC
>NW_010206092.1:12172-32154 GCF_000695765.1 Mesitornis unicolor
ATGGGAGTGGGGAAGGAGCCCTGATGGCTCGGACAGGAGGGACCAAATCAACAATTAAAGGATAATAGTGAGTTGGGAAGGAAAGGGAAGATGACTAGCCAGGAAGGATTAGCCACAGTCAGGAACAAATTTCCTGAAATTATACTCAGGCAGGTGCTTAAAGGGAGGTGGGTTGTTCTCTTAAGGCATGATTTTCGGAAGTGAGCCTGATACAAGGAGGTCTGAGAGGCCAGCGAGGAAGAAACTCCATTGGGGAAGAGAAGGACACTGCCTCATAGGGCAGGGAGAAAGTGGTGTCCTCTTGGAAGACAAGATTTCTGCCTTCCTTGTGAGATGCAATGCACATTGTACCATGAAGAAGGTTAATGTACTGGCCCACAGACCCTTTTCCACTGGGGAAAGGAGTGTTTAAATAGCTAATATATATTTTCAGTGTGTTTTCTTTGTATAATATCACTAGATATTAAAAGCAAGACTTGCTGAAAGGAAAACAACTGACTGGTATAACCTAGAGAGGCAAGCTCCATAGGGGAAACCAGCATCTTTTATTAGACCAACCAACCATTTTGGGAGGAGGGAAAGGCAGCATCTAAGTTCTTCTCCTGTTCTCTGCTGCAGCTTCAGTGGAGAAGGGGGATAAAGTTTTGCCTGAGACCTTTTTACAAGCTCCATTCCTGTATTGTGATGTTGAGGAGCTGGTATCAGTTCAAGGGATAGACTGGCTGTGGATGAGGATAGGGCTTGCAGTTTCTACCCTAAAGAGTTGTCGTAGCATGCTCTGTTGGTACAGTGTGAGCATCATCTCATTAAATGGCCTGGCATTAACAGACATTGCAGCTACCTGTGTTTAGATATTGCAGCTACCTGTCTTTATTTTTATTAAAATATTCTCAGATCAATTTTGTTAGCTCAAATGTATGCACATCTGCCTTGTGAATCAAAGGGAGGATTTGGTTTTCTCGTTTTCAATGTGTTTCATTACACTGGATTCCTTTACAAGCCAAGCTGGTATTTGTTTGGCTGAGTTCATTTTGGAGTTGTATGGGAATAGACACCTCAAATGCTAATTTCTGATTTTTATATGCATTGTAACACCTTCATTATTTCTTTTGGGATTAGCATTCTTTAGGCAATGGTTTTGTTCAGGAAAAATTACATTAGTGTTCAGTAAAGCTGAAATTGTATATTTTAGTTTTTATAAGGTATTTGTCAAAGCATTGGTGTCCATTAAACACATCTCCCGCCTAAAGGAAGAAAGCAGAGTTTATTTGGATGTCAGTGGTTTCAACATACTGCTAGCTTCTGGCCTCAATCTAAATAAAAAGAAGTGAGACCTGCAAATACCAAGTATATAAAATTCCAGTGTATTTTATTGGACAAGGAACCTTCATGTTCAAAAAGCGCTGTACTTTGAATGACTTCCAAAATATACTGTTGGATTCAAAGTTGTGAAATGTAATTGCTTCTACATCCTGACAGAGCCACAGGATCTGGAGTGGCTTAAAGAAAAGTGAAGACTGAAGGCCAGATTTTCAGAGGTGACTTAGTCCCCCTAAAATCAGTGCAAGTTAGGCACCTAAATGCCTTTGAAATCTGGCACCAAGCCTGCCGTTTTTGTTGCTGTTAATGCTCGGGACGTTTTCTTTATGCCAGCCCTTTGGTTCAACTGAAGGAACAGGAGAGGGATTTCCTGTGCCGGTCAGCAACGTGCTGTTTAGCACTGGAGCTAACCCCGAGCGCAGGGCTGGGCAGCGCCGCGCTGGGACTCGCGCTACATTAATATTGCTCTGGTAGGAGTCAAAGTTTAATTGCCGATACGACATTTGACTCCGTTTTGAACTACAAATAAGTTCTGAAGTAAGGAGGATGTCAAAGAACAATTTTCCCTTCCCTCCCCTCAACTTTTTTCCCCACCCTGGGTTTCAGCGTTCCTCCCAAGACATGTTTTGAGAAAAGAATATAAATCCCAGCAACATGGACATCATTGAACTGAACTTGTTGTGTAGCCAGAGTTTTATATTATGTGTAATAATACTATGCCATTTTTAAAGGGAGGGGCAGCCTCAGAAAGTCAGTCTGGAAAACAGCTAAAAAGTATAATTTGTTTCCCATCAAATTATGAAACTGTACTGTGCTAGCTGAAAGCACATAATGAGCAGGAAGTGAGCACTAATCTATTTGGCTCTGTCTGAACCTTCATATTTCTATTTATCTCAGTGGGGGATTTTAATATTCTACTGATGTTATTTTATATTTTGCTGACTTTCAGGTTGAGATATTGGCACTTAAAATCATGTTGAATGCCTGAATGCAAAATCAGGCTTTATGAGAATTAATAAAATCATGCTATTATGAATCTTGGAGATGGTGCTAGCTGATATAAACAGTGTCTGAAAATGATGTAATGAGCTGCTTTTGCCTTTATTTCAAAGCTCTTTTTCATACACTTGAAAGGATTTTGCAAAGGTGTATGCATATTAAGGCCCAGGTTCTGCTTACATTAGTTGGAGAATATCTCTAATTGATCTAACCAACAAAACTAAAAGTACGAATGGAACTTCTTTCCAGCAGCTACTTTATTAATTGCTAATTACTTTCACCCAGTCCTCACTTTGCCCTCTGATTTCCCCTGAACGCCTGCCTCCTTCCCACTGCTGTGCCAGACCACAGTCACTGAATGTGCACTGGCTTTGCAGCTGGTTCAGCTTCAGTGAGATTTGCAAAGGAGTTGGAAAGATGAGTGAAATTTGATTTAAAGTTTTGATTTGTGAGGACGCATACCCCTAGTTGTGGTGCTGAAGATGTGCAGTGGTGAGGAATACAGTATATGAGCTAAGTAAACTGCTGTTCTTTATGGCAGCTCAACATATGACTAGATAAGTGTTAAGTAATAGCCAGAACCACTTTATTTACTCTATAACAAAAATGGAAACACAGAAATAATTCAGCATTATAAATTAAAAAAAATACTGAAATCTGCTTTGCAAGTACAACATTTAGTTCATCCATTGTGAAACTTAATTGAATGATCTTGGACAAATCGTGGGAGTCTTTTATTAATGTCTTCATTTTACCCTGCAGTTCCTTATTCGCTTTGTGGCTGTGTTGCCAGAAGGTGGCTTGACTCTGAAATTCAGGCTCCGGTTTAAACAGTTGGAACAAATGGGGCATGTTATGGGATAGCTTGTGAATGAGATCCAATTCTACTTGGAGAAGACAACAAACTGCTGAAAAATCTTCAGATAGGAAGAGTCCTGGGGAAGCCAGAGCCTACAACCACCTCCTTCTCCCTTTGGCTCATGGTCGTGGTACTGAATTTTGAAGTGAAGCAAGTTGACAGAGGAACTGGAGAGTTTTAATCTTGTCTTCCTGAGATCACTCAAAATAAATCAGCAGCTTCTCCAAATAACTTACTAGGCTTTTAAATATTTGGGAATGGAACCACTGAAGTTGTCCAATCAGAAGAGTGACTCCAGACTGTCAATTTTACCTTAGAGCTGGTAAAACTAGAGGCTGCTGACACACCTAAAGCTTAGGAAACTTAGGAAAGTGCTAAAGTTTATAATTCAGTGTGTCCTTATCCTTGGAAGCACTTAATATGTGTCTTGGAGAGCACTTATAGTACTGACATGCTTTAATAAGTGGACATCTATATAGACTTTTTTATCTTGATCCATCATTTGCCTACATTCCTTATAGTTTCTGTTCCCTACTCAAAACCTCTTTGAGTGAGCTCAATTAGTCAGAGGAAAATAGGACACACCCTCCCGTTGATGTACTGCTTTTCTCAGTAATTTGCATGTGAGTAAGAATTCGTAAGTGACAGAGTTATGAAAGCCCAAGGGATCTTTCTTCATTTATAACAGTTTATTTTCAGAGGTGTCTCTGCACTTCAGTTCCATAGAAAAACTGTAATATCTCCATCAAAGTATGAGCTTACACCCTGAGTTTTCTCCACCAGAGGGAATTCTGCAAGTTCTCCAGAACTTCAGCGATTGCCACTGGTACAAATTTTACAGGTCTGTGTCATTTATTCAGCTTCTTGAGACTATGTCCTTACGGTAGAGGCAATAACATGGCTATAGGTATGTTGGTGCCCTCAAATAGAAATAAAAGTGGTTAAAGAGTAAGTCAGTAACGTGGAGTTGAGTAAGTCTACCAAATTTCATCTTAGTCTGGTGGTAATACAAAATTAATCACTTGCTCTCTAGCACAGATAAATTAAGACTAGTTAGTGATGGCAGACTTCAAGTAGGAGGCATCTAGAATACTTCCATATCCCAGAGAGAGTTTTATTGGAGGTTACCTCTACTTTTTTGAGCAAGGAGAGCTTTGCTTTGATTAGAAGAACCTCTCCAAACTCCTATATGTGTTTTAAAAATTGCCCATAGGTGTTCTGTGGAAGGTGAAACGCAGAAATATGATACATAATCAAAATATATCGTCAGATGGACAAATGTTGTAGATAAAATTATTCTAAATTCTTAGTGCTTGTTCATCACTTGTGCGTGTGCCAGATTGCACCTGAAAGCAGAACAAATGGAGAAAATGTGCTTATTTGGTGAAGAGTGTCTTATTTTGCATGAGTGAAGGCTGAATCTGCTCCCTAGTTAAGAAGATACTGCAGAACTCTCATATTTTTGTGATGAGATTTTCAGAGGGAGTAGACCACTGCTAGTTCCATGCAAATCAGTGGAAGTTGCCAATTCTTACGTCTTTCAGAAAACAGGATATTGGTAGTTTAGGTTTCTCCACTGTCTCTCACTTGGAGTAAGTTATTTCTCTCAATGCAGAGTTATTAAGACCTCTATTAATGTGGATTTTTCTGTAGCTTGCCAGTGACATCTTTACTATGCAGGCATGCATGGTGGCCCAGTGGGAGTTTCACTTCACTTCTGATTATTTCCCAGGCTTTGGCCAGAGAATTTCTCAGGCTCAGATGGTTCATAGCGATTGTTTCAGAGCAATCCCCTTCTTTATTGCACATCAGTGCCAAATTTACAAAGATGCAAGTGCAGCGTAATGTGTGACAGTTCTGTCTGTGCAGCTCGGATATGTGTATTTGAAAAGGCAGTTCTGTAAGTCTGGTTTTGAAACTCCCGATGATCTTGGTGGTACTGTAGAGAAAAATGAGTTCTTTCAACAACAGAGAGGGAGAGAGACAAATGTTTTAATCAGAAGAACAAAGAAAACCCTTGTGTTCTCATCAGTAATGGGGTTAGTGGGGAGGATTTACTTTTTTTTAATTAAAAAAGTGAAACATTAAGTCTTGCTGTAGACTGCTTGTTTCTGTTTCAAATGGTCTGGCCGCATAATTACTTATTAATCAATACTATTTTTCCTGTGCACAAGGAACTTATTTATTGTATTTATATAACACTGCCTGATGAACAGGGTGGCTGCTTACAGTGCGGTGATATTGAAGGAGCTGGAGTTACAAATATTTTTAATGATCCCTTTGTTGATGGATGGATTATTCCTCTCGGCGAAAGCGAGGGCTCACCCAAGTAGCCTCAGAGAACAATTTGAGTGTCAGTTTCACAAGTGAAAAAAATCCAGAAAGGAAAAGGAAGCAATTCATTCGCAACGGGACATGGTGCAGAGGAGGATAACCTGCCTTCAAAGATTTTTGTTTCGAGTATTATAATGTTTAATAAATAGTTTACTTCAAAGGCCTTTGCTGGAGAAAAAAAAAATAAAATAAGCAGCTTTCCTGCTATTCTTGTTCACTGGTCCAGTGTTGCTATAAGTAGCTCATATCCTGTCCTCTGTGGTCTCAGGTGGTTAGCTTTTGTTTGGGAAACTGAAGCTTCAACCGAAAGAGCTGTGCCACCAGTTAAATTATTAGGTAGTTGACAATATGTCTCGAAAATCAATTGAACTCATTGTGGAACTTGGGGGGGGTGACTTTGGCAGGGGAAGAGGGGTGTAGGTATTATTTTGGGTGATGAGCAAAGGCAGCAGATCAGATCATGTAAAAATAGAAGTTGCTAAGGAAGGCTTCTGAAGTAAATTCTTCACTTCTATCTTCCCCCACCACGTACTTTTTTTTCAAGCATTGTTAAAGTTTCGTAGAGTACAAAGTTATATTTGGAGGTCATTTGATCTATCTTCAGTGTCATGATTAGCTATAACAAAACCCATTCCTGTTTGAAGTTCTTCTGACCTGTTCTGTATCCATTTCGATATTTCTGTATTGTTTTGTTTCTGCTAAATGTTGTACTTTGTATTTGTGTTCCATCGAGTAAAGAAATGACTCAAGGCTTAAAGGATAAGGCTTGGGTGTTTCCCAAATAATTGTATCTTAGGTTTTCTAGTTCTGGGCATACGAACTAAGCTACTGTTTGGTTTTCTTCCATTGTTTTCAATTCTGAGTCATTTCAAATCATTTGAGGGAGTAGTGTTATGTTGCTGCCATCCTTCTAAGTCTCGTGTTTGTCCCTCACTGTGAGTTCCTGTCTTTTGGGATGTGATTTAGATCTGAAAACAAGACCATTCAGTCTCTAAGGTAAGGATCATGAAACAATTGCAAAGATCTGGTCTTTAATTTGTAGCCCATTGTAGCCAAAACTGTGACAGGACTTTGAAGAGGGCTGAGCAGTAAAAGCAAGGAAATTCTGCTGGAGCTACCTTCGCTTCACCCCTGCTCCTAGATGATTGAACGTGGACAATTTTTAACAGGATTTAACTCACTTTTCCCCCATAATACATTTTCCTGACATCACATCTGGTATTTAAGATCTGAAGCATAACCACTAAAGCAGTTTGCTCCGATTTGAGATTTACTGGGGTGAGTCCAAGGGCTGCACACCCTGTTTACTTGGCCACATCAAAGTCAGAAATTTCCATGAGTTTCCCCAAGGGGATAAAAATATATCTCATGGATAACGAAATATTGCTTGGTGGAAAAGGAATCAATATCTTGTCTTAGGACTGTATCTCTTGTATTCTTCACTTGCTTTTCAGTTAAATGGTAGCTGGTAAGAATGGTGGGGCTTGATCAGTGCTTCCTCAAGATGAGATCCAAAATGCAACCTGTGGCAAAATGGCAAGTGAAAGCTAAACATATAAATGGGCCGAGGGAGATGAGGAAGATGCATGGGGATGTTTTAGAGATGTATCCTCTGGCGCCGATTTCAATGTCTTCCATATGAAATACCCTGTATTTCCAGCCATGACAACTCCAAGCCAATGAAACAAGGAAATGTTCTCCCCACATGTGATTTTTGTCTATGAGGAAGATGTTTTTGTCACTGAGTGTCGATGGAATGAGGAGAAGGCTGAGTGCAAGGTCTAACAGCTGTTCTCCAGAAACAAGACATTGTAATTATCTGTAAGGAAGGCCTCAGGCAAAATACACTATTTCTCCAAGGCAGAACACTGAGCTGTCTCAAAGTCTGTTTTTCTGTTCCATAATGTATGATCTACAGTGACATTCTTGGTTAATCTGACTGGAAGAAAGCTGGTTTTACCAAATAATCCACATGCAGAAAAGTAGAGGTGATTCTGAGAATATTTGAGAGCTCCACCAGTGATTCTTTGAGTCTTTGCTATTGACCATGCATTTCATCAAAGCCATTCTCTGTTGACTACTGTTGAATACTTAGCTCCCAGAAGTGTCAAGGAAGCAATTACCTCAAATCAGCTCTTGCTCAACTCACAGCTAATGAATAACTATTACAAACTAATCAGTGCTGTAATGGTAATTAGGAAAGTGGGTAAAATAACTGGAAATTAAAATGATTGAACTCGCCTGTTTGGATTTCCACATTGAGCAGTGAGTGAGTAAATGATATATTGCTCAAATCAGAAATAATGTATGGTCACTTGTGTATTTGTGTTGCCATGCCATTCAGACAAATCCTCTGCACTTCAAGCAGTTTTGTTTGGTAGTTGTTTTTTATTTTTTCCACAGAAGGGCCTTTTGTGCAGAGGTTTCCATTACCCCACTGTGATAAAACTAGATAGTTGTGCTTCCTTTAAAGGGAGAATTTAGTTGTGTTTTCCTGTCCTGTGTCTCTTTCTCTTTTGCAGTGTTTCCCAAATCAGGGACTATTTTCCATAATTGAAACTGATACCTGCTACATTCTGGTGTTCGTCATACTCACTTGTGAATTTACTCTTGTAATATTTCTGAGAAGTCAGGATAGATACATTGTTCTTGTATTTTTTAGATAGGAAACAGAAGTATAGAGAAATCTGAGTTTCATCAGCCTTAAGGGAAGCACCCAAAAATTAGCCATCGCAATCTGAGCTTACTTGGTCAGTTAGTAGAGAGACTCAGGTACTTCCAGTGTGTTTATCTTCCATGTGCTTCACTGCTTTGGCTGTTAGGGGGTCTAAGTTCCCATGTTCAAACTTTGATATCCAACTTTCATGTGTTTAATGTACCCAGGTTATCTATAGGGAGCTGACAGCTATAATGCAGGACCTACATGTGCTGTGTAGTTTTCTGGAGCAGCATGCAGATGGCAGATACATCTTAAAACATCCAAAATGGCAGTGGTACCTGAACTTCACCCCTAAATCTGTGTGTGATGTTACATAAAGTTTATGTTGGAGCCTAGAGTTTACCTTGAGCACTAACAAGAGTTTCTCTTTAATGGGTGATGTACCAATACCTTAACCAAAGAACAAAGCTTCCTTTAGGATGCCTTTCAAAATGTGTAAGAACAAGAGAAAGCCTTGTTTTGTTCTGTGTTTCATGTTGCTGATCTCAATTAAAAAACCCAACACATTTTTTGTTAACCCCTTGAATATATTCTTGCACAGGGATGAACTCTTAGAACTGTAAGAGAAAAGGTTTTATAAACCCCAAAACAGAACCAAATTCTTACATGTGTATCTACCTACATAAATATGTATATGTAATTTGTACATACACAGTGTAGATATAAATATTCTTTATAAAGATTAAACTTGAGTGATAAAAAGGAAACAGTATAATGTAAATATAAATGAATTTGGTGATAATTGCACTTGGTGTGTTCAGGCAGTGAGGTTGTGTGTGTGATAGGGAAGCTTAGATTGCTTTCCCCTCCTCACCCCCATATGTAACTTTGTTGATATGAATGTTGAATGAATTAATGAAATTTTAAAGCCAGTTAATAACTGATATTTCACCTGAAATAGTAAAGCATTGGAAAAATGATGCTGGAAGGAATAGAAACAAAAAGAAAAAACAGCAGAGAAAATAAAAAAGTATTCCGCGGTGGTTGCTGACTGCCCTGTGTTAAATTGTCTCACTGCCCCACTGGCAAACCTTCAGTTTTGTGGACTCCAGCAGTTCCAGTAGCTCTTCTGCATTGAACATACACTGTATTGATTACTGTTTGTCATTACGTGCACTTGAAATGTAAATTACAGAAGCTTCTTTTCTGCTTGTGTTTTAGAGAAAATAATTTTAAGTGTAGATCGTTAATGCTGTTTATTCAGTTTTCTCTTCTCTTGAAGCTAGATATAGTGTTCATGCTATTTTGGGGAAAATTGTAGTACATTATGGTTGACATAAAGATGTTTTTATGAAACACAGGTAAAGCAGAGAAAAAATGGATGATGTATGCTGGCTTACTGTATTTTTTGCAAGCAGGCATCAAAACAATGATAGATGTTATGATCAGATTTATTTTTTTTTAAGGAAACAAATTATTTTAAATTCTCATAAATTCACAGTTTTTTCCAAGAAAGCCAGCTTTGGTCTTAAAACACATGTATTAAAAAAAGCTGTGAAGTTATCTTTGATTTCTGAAAGATGTGAACTGTAAAAACTGTTTATATTTAAAATTGCTATTCAACCCCTCTCTCAGTAAATATATAAAAATGTGCCAATGTTATTCTAAAGCATTCTGCTTGTGTTTTCTTGGCTCTTACACAAAGAATAGCTGAATACTAAATCAATAGTAAAACACAAGATCAAGTATGCTATAGACGTGCTTTTCTTCAGTGTACTTCCTCACATTTTCTGTGAAGTAAAAGCAGAATTGCGCAGTACACGTAAAGGTTGAGGAACTCACTAGAAAGAAGGAGCGGTACCTCAGTAGCTGGGGAACTGACTGGTGCAGCCTGGCTTTAGAAACAGTGCAAGCCAGGTGAAGTTGCTCTAGGAAAAAGGAGGATTGCTTTAAAAAGATTAAAAAGCCGAAGGATTGTGGGGATTGAAGGACACGGTTTGTAGGGCAGAAAGCAACTGAAAGGCCAGCTCCCACTGAAAGCGAGTGGTCACGCACACCCGTATCTTTAATGTCTTCTAAAAATCTCCTTTTCACACGTTTTACTTTAAAATTGCCCTAAATGACATGGCTTTTCCAAAGTCCCTATTTTTAGTTCATTTTGAAGTTAACAGAGAAGTTAAGTCAATCTCATTGATGTTAGTTTTGTTTTGAATGTATGTAATACATTCTTAGCTTATATTAACTAATACTACATTCATACATTTTTTATAAATGAAAAATGCTGTCTTGGGATATCTTCCAAGAACTATAGCTTTTCTTTCTTACTCTATTTTGAACAGAACAAATTGAAATTCATGCAATGTGCCCTTCACAATACAGAGTTGTCTTTCACATGATGCTCATGTGATGCCTAAGGGTTCAAACAATCACATTTTTCAAGAAATGCTGAGAATCCCAGATATTTCTTTCTTGAGTTTTCCTTTCTTCTGTCTGCTGTCTTGTGCAGCATAACCTTGTCAGAGGATAATGATGTTCAATGTGCAATGGTGCTGCCTGGTAATTTTTCAGATGGTTACTGTACTGGTGCTGACTATGAAGTTCAGACTTTCCTTGTATGAAACCTGAAAGAAGTAAAAAGACCTGAACAAAACTCAGCCTTCACTTCAGTTACAATTCAGTCATACGCCAGAAAACTCACATTTCTGTGTATTGATTGTGTTTATTTACCACAGCAAAGTGCATTCATTGATAACTACCTGCTGGTATTGAATCAATCTTATGTGAAGCACAGGGCATTATTGTCAGGTAGGGTAAATAATATTGATTCTATTTTAAAATGAATACAGCATAAGAGAAATTAATTTGATTTTATGAAATCATTTAATTATGTTCTATCGACTATATAAACAGTGGAGGTCATGTAATAATATGATATCATGAGGCAAGTTACAACTGCAAGCTTTAGCAAGGTTGCCCCTCCATTATGGCAGTAAACACATTTTGTTTTTGTTTTGTATTAAAGGAGGAAGAGAAATCCAATGCCTGTAATCGATCTTAAAGTAGGATCCCAATTGGTACCAAATCCTCCGACACTCCGTAAGTGGAACTACGGTCTTCACTGACTGCAGCAAACCATGTCCTTGGTTATGTTGTAGGTCAGCAGATTTTGAAGCTTCAAATATTATTCTGACTAATGTCCTCTGCTGTCAAAACTCCTTGTCTTCCAAAATAAGCAAATAATCAGGAATGGGAGAAGGGAGTTGTGTTGATTATATCTTTTTGCTTGGTCATCTTTCAAGCTATTGGCTCTATGAAAGAGCAGCGAGGAAGGACATGCACAGTAAGCACAACTACCACAAATACAAGTAAGCCATGGAGATAGCCTTGCAATTAATTGCTCTTGCATCTGTTCCCTATAGTGATGATGGGCTGTGTCACAGTGAAGTTGTTAAATGGCAGCAGCTAAAGCAACGAAACTTGGAAACACAGAACCCTTTTTGGATTACATGCAACTGAGATTTAGTCGTTGATCATATACCCCAAACATTGTCTTCATAGCTGTACAATTATTCTTGAAGTCTTAGTATATGAGAAAATAAGTTATCAATTATCACATGCCATATGAAGACAGCAGGAGACAAAACTCTGCCAGTGCCCTGTGACCCTTGTCTTGTATTAAATATTTTAAATCAAATAACTTGCAACCAAGTTGTAGGCAGTTGAACAGGTACCTATAATTCAACACTTTTGGAAACAGTAGTGGCGTCAAAAGAGCTGGAGGAATAAAAGCAGTTGTCTATTTGAAAAGGAGACAGAGGATGTGAGCAATGTGACTAGAACTGGTGGATACAATTTTATCTTGAGTGATATTTCTCTGTAGAAAATAACCCATAGAAAAATTAAGGTAGATAAATAATTATCACTAATCAATGCTTTAGAAATTGATATAAACGTGGGTATAATTATATATACTTTTTTGCAACAATACTTCAGTATCATATATTCAGATGTCTTTAGGCTTTGGGCTTGAAGGTGCAGAGGGGCTCAAGTGCCTTTTTTGCCACCTACAGCAAGACTCAAGTGCAATTTAAATGTTTGAGTCAGTGTGATGCGGTAACCTGGTGTCCTCAGGACACCTAAAATAGGTTTCTCAGCTGTCTAACTATAGGTACCTGCATCCTCTCAGCAAACCTTACTCTGGGGAACTAGCTATCAAATGTTCACTTGCCCACACTGTGATGCAGAAACAAGTCCCTAAACTCATTTCAAGTCTCCTGAGAGAACAGTCTTCAGAAAACCTCTAGCATGGGTGTGGAGCATTGAGTTCATCCCAAAACCTAGCAACTGTGGCCACCTTCATAGCAGTAGAAGGTAGAGATGCTCACTTTTTGTGGCTTCCCTTGCTGCTGAGAGCACTGGTGTAGGAGACTGGAGTTAGGAGGGGTTCTGCACCGACTGCCTCAGGACAGAATTAAAATCTGCTTTTTCCCTGCGGTATATTGTAACTGCCAAGGGTTAGGGTGGTAGAAGAAGAAAGCTAGTGCTTGAGATGTTCTGCTGAAGAAGCAGATTCTGGTGCTGATTTTCAGAACTGATGTCCTGTACCAGACCAGGCATCCGAGTAATTCTGGGAGCAGTGACCAGGAGATGCTTTGCTCCTCTCCCCAGCTGCATTCCTCAGCCTTTAAACTACAGAACCAATCTTGTTCCTTCCTTGTCCTCTTTCTCCACTTGCATAATGGCCTGCCTTACACAGCAGAAGAGGTAATCTGTGAGCACCCTGTGGTCAGATTTGTAAATTTTTAAATTACTGGGTCCATTTAGAAGTATGGAGTACTGAACTGCATCTTGATTGTCCTTTCAATGTATCTACCCTGCTTGGTCACCTGTGTTGCGGTTTTGATCATCTACTGATGAAAGTCCTCATTTAGCACCCAGAGCAGGATTACCTCGTCAGCCAAATTCCAGCGATGCGGATACATTTAAGTTTAAACAAAAAAGAGAAAAAAGAGTTTAATTTTTTTTCTTTGCAGTGTGTCTCACTGTAAAATTTTATTTGTAAATAATGTTACAAGACTGATCTGTTCAACTCTGATCTTACCCCACTAGGAAACGTTCTCAGTTCTGTTTCTTTGCAAATTTGGCAGAAAAACTGGGAAGCTTTAAAGCATCAGGATAATCTGCCTGTTCCTTTCGAACACTGTGCTGAGTAGTGAGAGTATTGTGATGGATAAAATCAGTACTAGTTATTTCCAGTCTTACAACCCTTTTCTTCTCTCTGTCCTTATTTTGCTCTACACAGCAATGCTCTTTGTTGTTATTAGTTTATTTTCCTGTTGCCACACCAGGTTTAGATCATTATTGATATATAGACTCGCTCAGGTTGCTATTTATGCTAACTGCAATTAACTGGTATGTTGAAAATAAATATGTAACTATGGATGTGTTCCCCTACCATGTTACCACTGTTAAAATTCTTTCCAGTTGACTGGTTTTCACCTCCTGGCCAGTGAATCACTCCTGGTCTTCTCCTAGGGAAAAGAAATTCATTGTATGCTTAACAACAGATTTGAGAATCGGTTTGGGTTTCTTGTGAAGAGGGGTTTTGTTTTTTTGGAAGCAAGGACCCACAGTTAAAGAAACATGGCCAAGTTCTCTGGTGATCAAAAGAAGTGCACTACAAGTTGATTGTCGCCTTTTAAACCACTAGAGTAATTAACCTGGTGACTCTGGAAAATAGTTCTTGGGCCTAAACCAGTAGTAGCCGCAAGTGTAATAGTGCAAATCTACTGTAGGTTGTCTGAGCAATCATTCTGTTGGATTGCACTCAGAAGAATGGTGGTGCGAGAAATAAGCATAGTTTAGATACATAATAAGGTAGAACAGATGCATAAAATGCATCTCTAAAAGAAATCCTATAGTGACAATTGCAAATATATTTCCCATGGCATTAAAAATGGTTGTGAAGTGAAGAATAGGACTGATAAAATATTTATTCAAACTCAGAGTTTCATTTGCATTAAAAAAATATTCCTAGCTTTCTTTCTCCACTGTTGTAATTATGAGTGTCTGAAACAGTTTTACACTGTCCTTTTAATTGTTGTGTCAAAAATTGAGTCAGGAGAGGAGATGAAAACACAGAAATCGCTATAATCTGTGCTCTGAATGCCTCACAAAAGCTTAGTCTAATTAAAAAAGTAAGTACTGAATCATTTTAACCAACAACTTCAAAATATTGCCCTGAGGACAGAGATTAAATCAATTATTAAGTAGTGGCCAAAGCTCATACACTAATAACTTGGGGAGTTTTGGAGTTGGTGTGGTTATAAGTGAAGTTCTAGTCCAATCTTCATTTCAGTGATTGCGTTCTACTGTCCTACCAAGTATAATTGGATATGGTGATGTTTGTCACTTCATTGCCAGGTCCCAAATCCACTGAATAATGTTGCTGTTCACTTCTAAATGACACACAGGACTTAATTCTTACCTGAGCTTCTTATGTGAGTGTTATGGATTTGGGCTAAGACAGCTCAGTGATAAATTGTCCAAAGAGTATTTAACGATTATTAACTTTGTATCTGTGTGAGTGAAATATTTATAAATATAAGCCTTTATTTGAAATAGCTGCTCCAGTTCATCAGTGCACATAAGGAATAAGTTTAACTTAAAGCTGAAAATAAGAGTCTAGTCTTTGAGAGTTTTCTATTTTTTCAGTTTGTACTATACATCATTTTTTTCTACCCGCTCTGCAATACTTCACATATAATATGCAATGTCAGTTGAAAGAAAAATGTAGAAATTATTACTGGACCAGAACTGGACCCTGCTTTCCTGACTTCTGGCTTACATCTGGGCTTGGAGAAGAAAGTAGCTGTATTACTTGGTTCTGAGGAGGTGCAGCAGCAGAAGTCTAAACATCTATTTTGAACCAGAGAGGAGGATAGAATATAAGCACCTTCAGTGTTAGGTGACAAGTAATCAGGGATTTGTATTGCCATTTTGGATTTAGGTGCTTCAATTCTGCCCAGGTCTCCTGTTTTGGGTATGTAAATCTTTTATTGGATCTAGCCCTCAGATATTAGCAAAAATTGTCATGTAAGGCTTGAATTATAAGAGCACTAGTCTGTAACGTAAAAGAGTATTTTAAGTCCTTCATGTATAGTGCTGCTAGTAATCACAGATACAACGATGTGTATTTCTGAATTACAAAGGTTAGAGAATGTGTGTCTATTGCTAATGTAAATATCTATCCTAATGCCATGAAATGATCCCTGGAAATTTAATGGTAGGAAACAGGTACAATATTGGTGCTGTAGCTGCACTATTGCTGAGGCTTTAATGATGATTTAGTATCTAGAATAATTAAGAAACATCATTAAATGGTTTTATTACATATCATAAAACCTAGAGTTTTTGTGGATTTTCATAATCTTACCATCAGTCTTTTTTGTTAAGTTCAAATAAAAACTAAATTTCCTTAAAGTGAGGAATTAAAAAGTAGAGCACAACTTTCCCTGCAGTTTTTCACCAGCTCCACCCTGCAGAAGACAGAAAAGTTGAAGGATTAATTTTTCCACACAGTTTTTTTCCAGACAGGTATGTCCATATTCGCGTGCAGTGTAGCAACTCATTTGGTACCTATTGAATTGAAAGCTCTCACTGAAGTATCTTGGGTAAGACCATGGACTTACTGAAATCAGTGGGACTACTGACAGAAACAAGTTCAGGACTAAAGCAGATCCAGGATTGAAAGTCTCTCTGTCTCTAACTTGAGCAGTAGTGCTACCCAAACCCTGAAATCAATGGCCAGGCTGTGTAATTGCTGTGGTGTGAGGGCAGAGTGTCCAACAGGAAGATGTACAGAAAAGATTATCTCACAGTTTATGTAAAGCTGTACCATCTTTGATGGCTTGAGTTCTTGTATGTATAGTCTCTCCTTTCTCTTTGCAACAGCTTTCCTAATGCATCTGGACTTGCTCAGGTTCAAGGAACTTCATACGTTGTCTTCCCTAAATCCGTATTTCAATCCAGAGAGCTTTGTAAAAGGAATCAAATCTCTGTTAAAAGGCCTTGGCTTCCTACACACATTTTTCTCCAGTTGTAGATGTCATTGTGCTACCTGCTGTACAAAACAAAACAGAAAGATGCTGTGGCTTACCAAGTAGTATTTGGAAGTACTCCAAGGCAAATTAACAGACCAAGCTCTAACCAGTGCTTGCCCAACCATTAGGAAACTTTGTAAGCTGTGAAAGAATGTAGTTTGCTCTGCAATTTTCTCCCTGTGAAACATACAGACTAAAACCATTTTTGCAGTCGGTGGAAAATAAGACCTATCTAAATGTTCTGTGTGGTTGTAGGTAGCCTCACAGTGAATGGAAGGCCTCTGTGCTCTGCTTTTTCTTCCACTTAATTGAATGCCTAAAGTAGTGCTGAGCTTGGATGGAAGAGGAGTCGAACATTTATTATTCCATGGCCACCCAGAGGTCAAAAAACGTTGGTGTCTAGAAGTTAAGCAGCATTTGCTTGACATTTCTGTAAATCAGTTCTACTCAATAGTTCTGGTTTTGGTTCTTTTTGTTTCTTTTTTTTTTCTTTATTTTTTTTCCTAGAAGGGGATGTGTTGTGCCCCAAATCAGCTAGTACTTTTCAAAAAGTATTTCCTTACTGAATAACTTACAAACTTGTAGTTACCAAATTCGAAGGAGCCAAAACAAACCAGGCTGAAAAAGAGTATGTATCCTACAGGTGGTGTGTTGCTATATAGTTGCTACTGTAGTTTTACACATCCTTGTTGGCTTTTCCATGTTTTATAAGTTATTACCTAACGTATGTCACCCAGGTCTCTGGTCAAACCACGATGAGGAGTGAATTGCCCGGATCTTGTCAGCAGTTACATTTTTGTTGTTATGTAATAAACAAGTCAAGTGTTCCAGTGCATTTAAAATACTTGTAAAAAACAAATTGGATTTTTTATTGAGATATGTTAAAAAAACAACTGTGCTGTAAAATGGGGTTAGTTGATCACACTGTCTGTACATAGCTGGTAAGAAATATAGCTGATAAGATATATTTTCTTCTTACTCCAGAGCATATTCTATATTCAGGGGGATTGACTTTGTCAATACTTATGCACGTGTTTTGTCTTCATACTAAGAGCAAGTCCTTATGGCTACTGTTGGCCTGGTTGCATGTGAAAACTTAGGTAAAAGCCTCCAGAATGGGGACACATTTCAAAAAATGAGTAATTGCTTTTTCTTGTGCAGAACCCTTCATGCTCTTTTTCAACAGATTTTATCAGAGAAATGCGTATTATTCCAGTAGGAATTTCTGCTTTTTTGAGACAAACAGCAGCTTGCTAATGACATAACCAAACCATTTTCACAAAGTTGCAAGCATTGTGTCAGGAACCTGTTTCTAACCAACGCGCAGATGAGTTGAGGCAGTGTTGTGTGCTGTACATTATGCTCCACACATGGCACTCAAAGTGGTTCTCTCTGGGTTTTTCATTAAATAGTGGATATAAAGTAAATGTTTGAAGTATAAGTTAGCCGTATTTGAAGCATAAGAGTGATGAAAGTGATGCATTATATCACTGTAATATATTGACATTATCAATTATGTGTTATTAAACAGCTTAGCTAACTGAATGATTTACCTTGTGTTTAACTGCCTTTTTCAATTAAAGGTAGCAAATGCTGTAGGACTGGGGGCACGGTCATAGAAACCATATATTTTCTCCTGTTAACACCAGCGCTGCTGACATGCAAGTGATGGGAGTGTTGGCATTTTGCTGCAGGCTCTAATGGGCTAGTTTAAATGGTCTAAAAAAAGTGATTAATGATTAGGAACAGGACTGTTACACAGCTTCACAGCTCTTTTCCTCAGTGCGTTTCCATTTATGTCAACCAGCCACACGCTTGGGAGGTGTTATTTCCAAGTAGTCAACACAGGGTTTTTTTTACACTGCCGTTTGTTTCTATTTCATAGGTCCCTTCGGTTGGGCAGATAGAGCTATAGCTAATGTTTCCGTAAAGTTGTAAGCTTCAGCGATAAAGAAGGATAATCCACAGGCTTTGTGTGTCTGGTCACCAAAATCTAAACTGTTGAACTCTGCTGTCATTTCAAAATAGCGAATGCTGCCTTTAACATCACTCTATTTACTCCTGTTTGGTGTATTGTGTTGGAAATAATGTAAAGGTTCCTCTCAAAGTAATTGAAGCACTTTGCCAGCCAGTAAGTGATTCTTTTCTGCTATTCACTTGATTTTGCAGCAAGCAGTAATTTGTACATTAGTACTGCTTGTTTGTAATGGCAACTGTCCACCCCCGAGCCCTCCCTTATATACATGGATACACATATACATATAGATTTGTTAATGTGTATTTCTTTGGGAGCTGAGGTTAATAAACACTACTGCAACACTTTACCTCTACCCCTCTCAAGAAACAATTAGCTGCCAGATATGGAAAAAATGAGTAGTTCCAAAATAAAATTAAAAACAAGGTTGGAAAATGTCGTATCTCATGCTTTTTAATGAACCTTAGGACAGTGAGATATCTAGAATATGTAATGCATTCTCTTTGCTCTTTTAACTTAAGGCAGTATAAAACACTGAAGAATAGTGGGGACTGAACACTCAAGGGGAAGATACGTTGTATTTTTCAGAAGTTTATTTCACTGTGCTAAGATCTTAGAGATTGTGGCTGAAAGTCAGCATTTCCTCTTAACTATCGTGTTATGAGTGAGGGGAAAATATTTTCTTAGAATAGGACATTGAGTAGTATTTTAGTTGCTAGCATTTTGTCTTGGCATTTTGTTAGTGATCAAAGTATGAAGCAAAGTCTTAGTTGTGTGCAAGTTCGACCAAGTTTTCTGAACAAGAAACTTAAGGAAAAAGTTTCTATAATAATTTGGGGGCAGAAGGGAGATAACTTAGAATGCAGTGGCATTGGCTCCAGCATGTGTACTAGAACCACACTTCTGCAGAATAGCTATGCCAAACAGATTTGCAGTGTCTGTAGGAGAAGCAGCATGGCTCAGAAATGAGCGTGTCTCCTGGTTGGCTTGTCCTTGGGATGGGGTGCTCAAGATGGCGTGGTAGCTCATCTTCCTTTCATAATGCCGTTTCTAAATGTCACCTTTGCTGAGAAACCAAGGCTTAGGCAGGCATGCTGGATGTCTCTCATGTGCTTGTCCACTGGCTTCCTGGTATCTTTGACTTAGTTAATCAACTTCAGCCAAAAGGGTCCTAAAAGCATTATGGTCCAACCTGTTTCATGAATAAAAGGTATCGGAGAAAGCTGCAGCTCTTCATGGTAGAGAGTGTGGGCAGAGGGTTTGGTTGAACTCGACGTTTATTTAAGGTGGGAGAATCTGCACTGGGGAGCACAGTTACAAATGTCCCCAAGGCCATAACGCTGTTGTAGAGATGTCAGACAACTACAAACTCCATCTGCGAGAAAGCAGCCAGTCCTGGTCCTGAACTTCTTCCCTTCTTCACTTCTTAGTATGACCTTTAACTTATCAGTAGCCACTTGAATGTTTTGAATTTTGTTTGTTTGTTTGTTTTTAAAATCACAGACAGAGTTTCTGTTTAAAGAGTCTGCATTTCTTAGCCTTCAGATGGGTCAGGGGAACATCTGCTCTGGATAGTTTTCAAGCATTACTTATTAACTCAGGCCCCCAAAATCCGGGCAGCGGGGTGTGTTGACTGTACCCAAGGCATGCCTACCCAGCTACTTGTCTTTTGTAGGCATGTGTTAAGGTTCATTACACACATTTATTCTTCAGTTTTCTTCTTGGCTCGGCATT
>NW_010206092.1:32185-39798 GCF_000695765.1 Mesitornis unicolor
CGAGATTCCGTTCAGAAACGATGATGTAAAATATATATTCTTTGCCTTATACATCAGCGCAGCGCTTTTCCCCCTGTACTTCATAGCTGTACAGCTTGTGGGCAGGTTTCAAAGGACCCTCATCTCCATATGGTTTTACTCGATAATCCTTTATCCACCATCTTCAGCTCTCATTCCGTTGCTTTCTTGCCTGTGGCTACGTTTCTATCTCTGCATCAATTAGCACAGTGATTTATACAACAAGCAAGCAGTTTAGAGGTAATGGTACACAATTAACATCTCATTCCACCATAAAGGGTATGCTAAATACCCCAGTCACTGCTTTCTCTGCCTGGAATTGAAATAAGTGTTTGTCCTAATTCATATGCTATCTGATGTGAAGTGGGCCCGCTTTGTACGGCACTACACCATTAATCTAATTATAGATAGCTGCAAATGAAGTGCTGTCTGAGCCCGGAGACGGAAGAAAATAGCGCTTTTGTCATTTAGCGTGACTCTGTGAAGCGAGATCGCACTTTGCGTGGCAGCGCGGCGAAATGGAAATCTGAATAATATCGCTGCCTGTTGCATCTTTTCTAATTACAGCGGCGTTGTAAACACAACTGGGCGCTGGTATAAATAGAGCTGTAGCTGCGCTGTCATGTGGGTTGCGGGAGAAAATCCTCGGTGTGCTGTTGTATTAAATGATGCATCCTGATTGACAGCTACCTTGAGACTGCGCTGATGGAGTTGTCAAAGCGGCTGCTCCGGCGACTGCAGCTGGAGCCGGCTCCTCTGCTCGCCCGGCTCCCTCCCCGCTCCCCACTCCCCTCACCTTCCCGCCAGCTCCAGGAGAAAGGAGGACCCCTCCAAAAGCTCGCCGTCTGGACGCTGCTGGTGCTGCCTGGTTCAGCCTTCGTCTCTCGAGTGGAGGGAATTGTCTTTTGCGTGGCTTTAACCCTTGTTAGGTTTCTCTGGAGTGTTAATTATGTAGCACACAGGGGATGGAAAGTGGGAAGTGTGGCTGAATTACAATTCTAATTAAGTTGCTGCTGCTGGAGTGTGTACTATGTGGTGGTGAGGCTTCTCTCTTTTTTCTTTCCCTTTTGCTGCTGCTAAAGGCTCATGATTTCTGTGACTGGTTTGTTTTTTGTTTTTTTTTTTAACTGTCTCCATAGCATGTTGAGTGTTTGCTCCTCCATTTGACTAAAAGTGCTGTTATTTTGTGCAGGTGTTAGTGCCGGTCCTTGCCACCACCCTGTGGAAGTAAATCAGCTCTAAAATGCAGAGCTTGGAAAAAAGCCTCCGTGATTTGCAAAAATGTCATTTATCTCCTTGTTGAGTAAAATAATCCTCGACTAGGAAAGGAGGTGGTGCCTGACACCTTCAAGTAATACGGAATAAATACCTCATTTTCCTATTTAGATGCCATGGTGGAAATCCAAGCTAGGCTGTGATCGCTATGTTAAAATGTGTAATGGTTTAGTAAAAAAGGCAGCGTGCTCATTGTGCTCAGCGCTAGGACATTGCTTAGTATTGCTTTGAATGGAGACTGAATAACGTGATAGTTGTGAATCTGTGATGGTCAAACCGCAGGTGACAGCAGTTAAGTGACTTGAGGCAGGACGAGGATTAGGAATGTTGAAGGGAAATTATGTGACCACAGTTAATAAATTTCACCGATTCTAAAAATGAGACAGTAAGGTTAGAGAAAATAATGAAGACGCACAGCAGAGAGTTTCTCTACTGAAATCTGAGCTACATAAGATTTTCACCCTTCTGACCATGAGAATGACAGATGTTTGAAAAACATGGTTTAACATTTAGGGGAAGCGTACTGAAAATCCACATCTGGCCAGCAGTCCAGACACTGCTCTAAGTAACATATGGGTAGCGATACATTAGATTGCTCTATAAAATTTCTAATGGGGTTGGAACATTTACAGCTTCTGGGGACATGAGTTTCAGGTGTACGGGGAGATCATATTTAATAAACTAATGCGAGATGTAACAGAGTGCAATTTTGAGCCTTTTTACTGAAGCTTTACAATATTCTGTTGTATACAGCAAGGGAATTGTATATACGCGGACTAAAAAACTTGTTTTTAAGGAAAGATGGGATCAGATGTGCCCTGTCCACCTTTTCTGTAACAGCCAGTCTACTACTTGTCTACTGACTTGGGGGATCAGTACTGTATATACCTACAAAAAAACCTCCACAAAACGCAAGGTATAATTTTCACTGTATTTGCTCCCTGCCACCCCTTCCACCTTTGCACTGCTATTATTACACCTTTTTGGTTTTGTCTTTTTTTGTCATAGAGATTTGGTTGTAAGAGGTAGTTTTGCGTTACATAAACATCGAATTCATTAGGAGAGGTAGGACAGGATACTGTTACACTTACAAAAACTGTTAAGTAACATCACTTTCCCCTGCTATAATTTGTCAGCTGACTGTGGACTCCAGCAGTCTTGTGGAAAAGCAACACCTGCTTTCTGTGTCTTCAAAAGCTGTACGGCTCCTTTCGGATACCTCTTTATTAACTTTGCTTTGCTGGGCAGAATTAGGCTCTGAAACCCTGCGGAGCGGAGCAGAGGCTGGTGACAACTTCTCTTCAGCTCAGATCTGAGCAGATTTCCATGCTCCAAGAGTCCACCCGCCATCTATTTATGACTGCAACAGATGTTTCTTCTGGTGTAGGCCAGCGGAAGCCTTCTGGACTCTTATTTATAACCCAAACTTAACAGCCTCCCCCAGTTTATGCCCCTTCTTTCTCCCATCTCCCCCTCCTTGTGAGGATAAAGGAAAAAAACCCCGAACCTCGTATGCACGTTGTTATTAACGTATCAGAACTTCTGCTTCATGTGTTCAGTATTGTCCTTGCCAAACCAAAGGCAGGGCAGCAGCGTAATGACGAAATGGGGTATATTCTTACTTGTCTCTGTTTTAGCGGCACTGGAAGGCGCGGTTTGAGTTGGCCTCCCAGGGAGCCTTGTGGTTTCCACTGAGCCGCAGGCTGCACCTCGGTTGGGTGAGCAGACCCCCTGCACCCCTTCTGCACAACTTATCCCCAAAACATAAGGAGCAGCGTTACAAAGGGACACTTGTGTGGGTTTAGTGGGGTCCAGCCAGCCGCAGAAATACATCAAAGGTAATCTTAAAGAAGGAACCTTTTCTTTGGGTCTTTGTCTTTTTCTATCCCGAAAGGTCATTTGTGAACCGACTGTGCCAAAAAAGGCCTTTTCCCCAGAAGTTTACTGTTGTTATTTTTTACTTTTTGATTACAGTAACTTGCTTATCCCCCAAACAGACTAAAGAACAATAAACAAATACAAAAGGAAAAGGAACAGCTCATCAATAACAAAAGATCTGCGTTTTAAAGCTTTGAGTGTACAGACTCTTACATCTCACTCCAAGCAAAGCAGGAGTCCTGCAGAGAAAGGAATCTAAAAGATATGAAAATTATAAAGATAGTAAAAACAATGTTTGCTAGGGATATTTTAACTTGGTGTGGAGAACTGAGCTTTAAAGTGCACCATACTGAGTTTTTCTCCAATTGCTGTACGCTGTGGAGTGCATAGGGAATTCTGTATTTCAGCCCCTGCGAAATGCTGTAACCTAGATGAATTCAGGTCTAGCTTTCACTTCAAGTTTAAATGTTGAAATTGGGCAGCTTAGAAGTGTTATATGTGGCTTAAAAACCCCAAATGGCACCTAACCCTAATCCTTTGAAATCATATCAAAATAGTCTCTTGCAAGAGACAACAATACAAACCACAAATCTAACTTATTTCTGTGTTCTTCCTCTTTTCCTTTTTTTTTTTTAAAATTTATTTTTTATTTTCAAACTCTGAGTACAAAGAAGACACTAACCATGGGTACTGAAACTGTGCAATTTGGTGTGATTATATTCCCCCCCATAGATTTAATGAAGGACTTTTAAGTACAATTTATCTTTGATAAATAGTCCCTCTGCACAGAATGTTTATTAGATTGACAGCAGAATACACTCTGCAAGCTTTTTTTCCATGCCACTTATGACTCAGATGAATTTTAATAGGAGTAAAAAGCTTTTATTTGCACAGTAATTTCACTTAAGGATCATATCCTTCAGAAGCTGGCAGACACTTGTATGTCTTGATTGCAAACCAGACACTCAAGAGTGAAGTAACACACATAAGATGTTATTATTTGACTTGTCACACTGCTGCAATTCTATTTGCAACTTGTGCCATCAAATCTCCTATAGGCATCGCCTCCCTTCTCCCTACAGTGTACACACAGGCGTGCATATGTGTATGTATACACACACACACACTTTCCTTTTGGATAAAGAAACTGGAAGGAGCACACCCCATGGAATGTAGTCGCTTGTGCAGGGCTGTATTTTGGGTTGGAAAATGAGAACACCACAGTCTTTAATTGCAATGATGATGCCTGCAGGAGCCTTGGAGTTAAAGCAGCTTTTCGCATACAAAATGGTGCTGGTTTCCCTGTGCCACATTAAATGTAACCGCGGCACGTGTTTGGGAGCGGGTTCTCAAATGTTTGGGTGCCACTTACAGCTTCGGGGAATATTGCTCTGGCGTTTTATTGCATTTACTGGGGCGGTGGAGGGAGATGGGTTCATTTAGCCGTTTCCTTGGATTTCTCGCTGAGTGGCTGTGCTGTTCATTGCACATCATCTTGTGCGTCCAAATGCCATTTATGGAGGATGATAATCCTCTGTTATGTATTTTTAATTTGGCTTTGAAAGCTGCTTTTTAAAGATGTCATTGCAGAGTTAACCACCTTTGGCATGTATTTCTAAATACCTTGTTCTACTCTTTCCAGAACCAGAAGGTAGAGTCCCCCTATACCTTCACCATAAGGATATCAGATTTTTTCTGCCCGTGTGAAAATGAAAAGGAAAGACATTTTATTGCTAATAAAACAATAGCTAATTGTTTTGGAGGAAAACATACTGTTCAAAGCAAGGTGTTGAACTTTACATCAGCAAAACGTGCATTTGAATTGTAAATGCAGTTCATCCAACGCTTATTACCCAAACCTTTGTTTGAATTATTGATGAAGTGCGGTGCTGGTCTGCGCTGGGTTGGCCTCGGTGAGGCCGGAGTTTCACGCAGAGACCTGCTGCCATCTACTGGCTTTTTACCTGAAGTTTCAAGTGCGCTGGGACAAATGTGAAGGCCATCTGTCTAAGAGCGATGAATTATCTGTCAAAGTGATTACAAGTTTTTAAAAACTGTATGCCTGGAGCTGGCATTTAACACTTAAGTGTTTTCAGAAAGGTTTTGTTTAAAAGGGTGCTTGTAGGCACTTGAGTTTCATCATATTATTTTCCATTTTTAATTGCTATGAAACATGCTAGAGAAGACATTCTTTTTTCTCAAGGTAGATAACAGCTGCTGAAGCAGATAAAATATATTCAATGTATTTTGATATATTTCCAAAATATTCCATCATTCTGCCTGTGCAGGAAAAAATGGAAGTGAAATTGTTTAATACGTTCTAATTGCAAAATGTAAACAACTTATTCAGATATTAAATGCATGATAAAAATAAATGTTTAAATGGTAAACATGATGCTTAGAATCAATCATATTATTGAAAATCTGGGAGACTTTCCCAAAAGGTTGATTTCTAATTCAGCACAGCACTGGAAACGGATCCCTCAATATTCTTTATCCACTAAAGATTACATGCAGTAAGCATAAGGCTATTTTCGTTTTTTAAATTTGTATCTCTCCTCTCTAGCCCCAATTTTTAAATGAATCTTCTTTTCTAGACTTTATTTGTTCCTTTTCTGTGCTCATTGCTGCTGATCGGGGTCGCGTATTTTTCTTTCTACATCCTGAAAATGGAACTCTGAGTAAAGATTTCAAACAGTGATTTCTGGACGCTCCTGCGAAGAACAGAGAACAGCTGTATCATATAAAAACATGCCATAAAATAGCGCAGATTATTGACTGGAATCCACCAAGGTGCAGTTTTCTAAAACATTCCTCTTCCTATTCTTTAGTACAAATTGCAAATCCTGACGAAGGTTGCTGCAGAGCTGAGCAAGTACATGCCAGAGAAAGCAGCAGAGGACACCTCCAGCATTTTGAGATCTCCCATGCCCGGAGCAGTGGTGGCAGTTTCTGTCAAGCCTGGGGACACGGTAAGAAATGTGCTCTATGTATCTGCATTTTCATTATATATTCCACACAAATTTCTCCTTGGTGCAACTGAAACTACAGGTCACAAGGTTTGGCTTTTTTTTTCACCTCACCTGTAAAGCGTGCTGAAGGATGTGCACTGCTTTTTCATTTGAATTGTAAAGACTAATAAGGAAGCACAATTCAAATTAAACTGGCTTTGAAAGGAAAATTTTCAGCTGGGTACAAGTCCATAGCTGGAACTTGACAAATAACTTGGTTTTGTATCACAAATGCCTTGATGGAGGGGGGGTGGGGGGTGGGAATTGTGCGTGTGTGTGTGTATGTTCATGTAAATATATATAAGTAGATATATGCTGTTATTGCTAACAGGAGAGGATTGTTTATTTTCTCCCCTGAAGCAATTAAAATATTACTAAGCAGAAGAGACACAGGATAGATATTGAACTTTCTTCCCCCTTTTTTTTTCTTTTAAGAATCCCTGTGTTAACATTTTGCAAGTCATAGGACTCTCCTGAATTTGGAATCCCGTACTGGGAATTCCCAGTCTCTTCTGGGAATCCTCTTGTCCTGCAGAAGGAACAAACTTGACATACAGAAGGGCACCAGAATGTGCCATTGCTGTCCTGGAGGTTTCCAGTGCTTCTTACCTCACATTGAGCTGGAAATGAGTGTAAATGCAGTGTTTTAGTGTTACATATAAACATTTACTTGAACTTGAGCTTCTTATGAAATTTTACCACGTTGTATCATAGGTTATTTCTAAGGCCAGGGCCTTTATCTCTCTTAACCATTTAAAGTAATAGAATGATGCAGGAATATTTGAATCAGATTGTGAAGATTAACGTTAAAGGACTATTGTCAGTTAGATAATGCCGTGTACTTGTGTGTGGCACTTGGATACAAACAGAAAGCTTTAGTTGCAGAGTTCATAACTTATGCAATGAAACCTAAATTTTTTTTGAGATGATGGAGAAATGGGATCAAGATCTCAGGTCCAAAATTAGCATTACACTTATTATGTGGTGGTCTTCAATCATGCTGGTAAAGTGACCTGTTTGCTTACATTTTTCTATGATGCCGCTTTTGTTTTTAGAATATGTGGATGTTTCTGTCTATTTACAGAAACAGAAGGGAGTCACCATGTTAAAACTGAACATCTATAGGGGCAAATGTTCATATTAATGAAATAAGGAGATTGCAGAGAAAACAGAACTAAAAATAAATTAAACTAGTTTTAATTTAATTTAAGTTAGTTTTTATTTTTTGCTGAGTAAAAATTAGCAAGGGAGACATTCTTTTAGCTTCTACACTTAGCTTTCTGGTTTTGTGATCCATGCATGCACACACACACAGTTTATACCTTTAAAACCAGCAGTGTTCAATTAAAATTAATCATTATGTCATTGAAATCTGTGATTTCTATGTATAGGCAGCAAGAGTGGCTGGGGGGGGGGGGGGTTTAACAAAAA
>NW_010206092.1:39812-42696 GCF_000695765.1 Mesitornis unicolor
TAGGGAAACATTTTTAAGGCAAGGATTTTTGACCTTTTAAAATTTGTTTTAAGATTTTTTCGAGAAGTTAATTCTGCTAAATGTTACCACCATTCTTGCCATGAAGAATAGTTCTTGTTGTCTTGAAGGAGCAGAAGTGGAGAAGAAGGCCAGAGCCAGAGGGATTTTAAGTAAATAAATGAATGAACCTCCTTCTACAAATCCACAAGTGGTGCAGTAGATCAGAGCACAAGTTGTTAAATAATGTGTGGAGATTTTTTTTTCCTCTTCTACAGATTTTTGCTAGAGGCACTGAGTGGCAGAGCATTTGAACGGCATAATCTGTGTTCTGCTGACCTGAGCTTGTCAGTGCCGATTGTGCAGCTTTAATTGCAAAAACACATTTGCGTTATTGAAAGGGGTTTAACTTAAACCCTTCCTTTTCAGGACTAGTGTCAAAATGTGAAAAAAAAAAAAGTGAGTTGGTGAGCGAGATGAGAGTAGCATCAGCTATCGGCACTGAATAAGCAGTGGGGTGCTGTGATTCGGATTACACGTCCTGGCTGTCCATCAGGAGCCAGCTCACTCACGCAGCTGCTCAAGGCACGGTGGGCAGGGAACGGGAGCTCTCTGATAAATACAGCTCTTTTTGTTGCACTGCTTGGGAAAAGTCTGACTTCTTCAGAGAAATGGGAATTTAAGTAGCTCCTGTTCCGTGTTTGCATTGGGTTTGGCAGCTTGGACGTGCGTGGGTGTGTGAAAACACCACAGCTGAAAAGTGGGTGAGCGTGAGGTGGTTGTCCATCCTTCCACCCAGGTGTTGCTGCTGCTGGCAATGAGGTTGCCTGGCTCTTTGCTGTGCTGAGATTGTTTTCTCCTCACCTATGGTCTGCGCTAAACGTTAGTACAGCACAGTCTCTGCAACACCTCACAGAAAGATGCTTTTGGGGCGGTCAGTACCACAGGGAGCTGGGCTGCTGTACCCCTCCGTCAGGTGTAACTTTACAAATAACAGTAAAGAAAGTCCCAGAGAAGGACTTTGCGATTTTGTCCGAATGGCTGCGTTTGCAAACTCGTGTTTATTGCCTGCGGTTCATCTACAGGGCATGGTGCCCGGTCAGGTGAAGCATATGGTGTTTGTTAGTCCCTCTCTGTGTGTCCTTACCCAAATGAGAAGGTGACGCTGATCTCTACGTTGGTTTTCCTCACTCAGTGTATCATTGTTTTTCCTTGAAGCACAGTGTTCTCCTTTGGCCGCTGTTGCTGAAAAATAACTTTGGTCTGATGAAGCCTGGTAGAGGGTTGTGTGAGCATCCTCTATCCAGCTGGTCTGATAAGCAGTTTTCAATTTGTTTTTGCCAAAAGATATTGCATATGTAAGGATTTTATTTTCTTTTTTGTCTGTAAGATGATCTGTAGATCTTAGTAGCACAGTGGGGAAGTGCTGTTTGTCATTTAGAGAGAAGCAGAACTTGTGATGCTGCCAATTTTTTTAGCTTTTTAGTTACTTTCTACTTTCTTTATTTTCCTTCATGTGACCAGAAGACTGTAATTAGTTGTCACTCAATTATTCCTGGAAACACAATGAAGCCACTCAGAAGCAGAAAGCAATATGAACAACAAAATAATTTGAAATCTGGCTGACTGGAAAAGAGGTTAATATTATTTAGAGGAAAGAAGATTTAAATTTAACCTACATTCCTCGTGGTAACACAGTCATGTTATATAGGAAATATGAGCACGGCAAGCCCAAAATCCTAATGACTGAGCAGGTAAAGCAACGTTGACATACCCTGTTTCAAGCCACCCAAAAGTGCACAACTGGTTCCAAGTTTGGTAGCCTGAACTGAGCACAGCAACAGAAAAGGTCTTAGCTGGCCTGACTGCCTTGTAGACTTTGCTGTATTTTCATCTGTTAATATAGCTTTTGCTTTTTCAGTTTTCTATCTGTCAGAAATGCAAAGGTTCTTCTTTTAGCTGTATGTTTCTGTTGGTTGTATTTTTTTGGTAGATTAAATTGTGTAGAACAGGTGGGATTACTAAACCAAGCATTGGTCAGTACACTGACACTGGTGCTGGTAGCCTTAAATCACTTTAATAATTCCCCCCATCCATAACTGTGTAAAATCAAAGTACCTCTGGGTAAACACCCCAGCGTTACTGAATCTTTGTAGGGCTATGTCCAAAAGAAGAGAGTAGTTAATTATTTTGACCTAAATTTCTAAATTTCTTTTCTTCTTGCCAGTAATTCAAGATTACCCCAGGTTTTGGAAGTTATCACCGTTCAAAATACTCTTTAAATGGACTTTTCTCATATCAAAATTTCTTATGATTTCAAATTGGTGTCAGTGTAGCCATGGGTGTTGATACTGCGTGGGATGATTTTTTTCTACCAAGTTCTTAGCTATTAAATGTATATGTTAATTATCTCCGTAATTTCAAAATTAGGTATCTTGAAGGCCACTTTTTTAGTTGTATAACTTACAAGCCACATTACTGTCAGTGATTCCACATTTTAAAAGCAACAGAGATGTTATAAACTCCATTAAAGTTCTTTTAAACAGCATTCCTCTTCCAGTTCAGATGCATGTGTGTCTTTTCAATTCTTCATGTTGTTCTTTAGAAAAACAGTTTAAAAAACCCCCAACTTGTTCCATGATTTTCCATTTCACAAGCCTATGAAACTTCTTGCTATGGGAAAAGAAAAAAAAAGGTTTTGCTTGACCTGTACTGCTGAAATGCTTGCTACTAAAACCAAAACAACTTCCTAAATTCTGTTTCTCACTACATGATTCATTCTTGTGAAAGAAAAGGTGGAGTAATAAAGTTACCTGTTGCTGTCAGCCAGTTGTGTGTTGTTTTAAATCATACTAGCCCTTCAGACCCCAACATCTAAAAAATAAAA
>NW_010206093.1:0-2085 GCF_000695765.1 Mesitornis unicolor
GCTCCTGTCGACGCCTGGTCGCGGGGCTGCGGAGGAGCCCGGGCTCATTGAGCCCCCAAAGTGGGCACGCTGCCTTTCAAACCCCCGATCAATAGCCCGGACTAGGTGGGAAATCAGATTTGTATTTTTATACAAAGCCACCCTGTATTAAGTCAGTAGGATACGGACCAAGAGGCTGAGATTTCTTCGTGAAATCCCGGAGTCAGCTGGAAATACTTTCTGCAAACAGGATATTCTTTATTATCCCTTGCTGTAGTAATTTCTAAAAAAACCTCTAGATTGTAGCTTTTTATTACTTCCGTTTCGGTGGCAGGACAGAGACAAAGTTTCCTATGTTATGAATTATACATTCAAACAATAACACATTAATTCAATTATTCAAAGATGACAAATGTTTATGTGCTTTGGTAGTGACTAAAGAACAGATTTGCTACTTCACGAGAACTCCTACATTTTTATCAATGAAGTTTTATATTATCCTGTTGGCCCGGGAAAGAAACCAAACTCCACCAAGACAGGCAGTAAAACGGACCCGAACATAAATCGCAGCCCTTTCATAAAAGCGTTTATTCCCGCATATAGCCCGGGCTATTTTATCAGTTTGACAATTGCCGGAGTTGTTGTTATAAATCATCATAAGTAATTCCTGAAAGGGTGCAAGGCTGCTGGGGGGCGGGCGGAGACTGTAAATCTTTCTGTTTTATTGCTCTATGAACATATGCTCCGATTGAAGAAGTCTTAGATCCTTTACTGGAGACAAATTCACGCAAAGCTGGAGTCCCACCAGCCAAAGGATTAACATTTCCTTAGTACTTTTTCAGTTCCCTTTACGATATCTTAATTCTGATGTCAGTGGCGAAGGTGCTCCTTTCTTTCAGCCGTCTTCTATTTTCACATTAAATTTCGCCTTTAAAATTTTTTTGTAGTATTTATCCTTTGTTAGCCCTGGACTCTGAAAAGACACCCGAGGGCTGTGGGGCTTTTTCCAGGGGGTTTCGAACTGCCCTCCAAACAGGCATTTTCTTCTGAATCCTCTTCGTGCTCTTTGCTCCACCGGTGCCCAACTTTTCCCCTGCACTTTTGTGTGGGAAGCGAAAGACCTCTCCGTCATCCAAAATGTCTAAACAGCGGCCAGAATTATGTTCGGCTTTGTGTGTGTGTACACAAGTATGCAGAACACGCTGTGCGTGTAGGGGTTGCTGTATGTACACACAGACACGCGAGCGCGGGGGGCTCTGCAAAACGACCCAGACGCCGAAATATATGGCTGACGGAAAAGGATATAAAGAACCATTACCTCTTACTTGAGGCGAGATTTAAGTGCATCATTTCGAAGAAATATAGGATTATAAATCCGAAGCCGTACAAAATAATTTACGTTGAACTTCTGTTTCCATCACTGGACTCCAATCTTTTTATAACTGGTTTGCAAAGTCAGGAAAAGCAAAGTAATTTAGATAAATGTTACAATGCACTTATGGTTAGTATTGTAAGGTAATACATTACTGTCACATCCCCATGCTTTAGATGGTAATGAAATCATAGCAGATGTTAGATTAGGTGTGGTGTATTTATAGCTACAGACATGTTAGAAAAATCAAACAGAGGAGCTAATATAATTTTTTTTTCTGCCGAACTGGAATTGTTGGGGAGCTTTGTGGGCACACATGATGGATATACATCTGGTTTGCTCTGTGTCTCTTCATACACACAAAGAGGGGAGGCAGGCTCAGGGCAGACACACACACGGACAAATGTCATGAGGGATTTTTTTCCCAAGGCTTCTTTAGCCTCCAGACAGGGGTAATCCCCGCTGCCTCGCATCTTCCCGGTACAGAGAGGGAGAAAATAAAAATTCGTGCATGCCAGTGAGCCCCAGAACCTTTCCGCCGGTGCAGCGCTGCTGCGGAGCTGCCCCCGGCACAGGCTGTCGGCTGCAGCCAGTCCCAAATACCTTCTCTTAGCCGGGAATTTCTGCACCCTGGGATCATCCCGCGGAATTCACCTTTTCCCCGGCTTTGCCGGTCCCGTGGGGCGCGTAAGTGAGGGCTGGGCCGCCATCGCCGGCAGCCGCGGAGCTCCGCG
>NW_010206094.1:0-1000 GCF_000695765.1 Mesitornis unicolor
CGTCCAGTTCGTGGGGCGCAACCACTCGGGGGAGCGCGTGGCCTTCTGGGAGAGCGAGGTGCAGACCAACGGCACGCGTGAGTCACCCCAAAACCCGGAGCCCGAGTGCCCCCGCTTGCTGGGGGCAGCCCCGAGACCCACACCGCTGCGCTGGGGACCCCGAGACTGCCGTTTGTCCACATCGGGGACCCTTGAAACTGCCTTCTGTGCACTGTGGGGAGCCCCGAAACCGCCTTTTCTGCCCCAGAACCACCGCTTACTGACTAAGGGAACCCCAAAACCACCGCTTATGGACTGAGGGGACCCCAAAACCACCGCTTATCGACTGAGGGGACCCCAAAACCACCGCTTATGGACTCAGGGGACCCCAAAACCACCGCTTATCGACTGAGGGGACCCCAAAACCACCGCTTATGGACTAAGGGGACCCCAAAACCACCGCTTATGGACTCAGGGGACCCCAAAACCACCTCTTATCGACTAAGGGGACCCCAAAACCACCGCTTATGGACTCAGGGGACCCCAAAACCACCGCTTATGGACTGAGGGGACCCCAAAACCACCGCTTATGGACTAAGGGGACCCCCAAAACCACTGCTTATCAACTCAGGGGACCCCAAAACCGCCTCTTATCGAATAAGGGGACCCCAAAACCACCTTTTACTAAGGGGACCCCAAAACCACCTTTCATGGACTAAGGGGACCCCAAAACCACCTCTTACTGACTAAGGGGACCCCCAAAACCACCTTTTATCCACTGAGGGGACCCCTGAAACAGTCTTTTCCATTAGGGGACCCCAAAACCACCTTTTCTTCCCTAAAGGGACCCCAAAATTGCCTTTTATCCTGTAAGGGGTTCCCTAAAACCACCTTTTCTCTCCTAAGGGAACCCCAAAATTGCCCTTTATCCACTATGGGGACCCCCAAAACCACCTTTTATCTCCTAAGGGGATCCCCAAAACCACCCCTGACTGCTTCAGCCCCCCCAAACCCCATGTTT
>NW_010206095.1:0-4176 GCF_000695765.1 Mesitornis unicolor
AGGAGGGGGTCGTCCTGGCCGGTAGCTGGCCCGGGGAAGGCGTGGGAGTGGAGACGACGATGTCCGAGTAGTCGGGGCACAGCAGCTCCGCCCGGACAGCCCGCATGTCGCTCTGGGCAAACTTCTTCGGGGACTCGCAGATAACCTGGTCCACCAGGACACCGGTGTTGAGCTGCTCCAGCCACAGCTTCATGCCCACCACGTCGCAGGTGCAGTCCCAGGGGTTCTCGTGCAGGTCGATCTGCAGCAGGGATTTCAGCTGGTCCAGCACCCCGCTCACTGGCAGGGGGGGATCCGCAGGCTCAGCCTGTAGAGAGACAGACCAGAAAAAATGTTCCCCGGCAAAGACCTCAGCAGATTGTTGTTCAAAAACAAGAGCTGAAGGTTGGGGACAGGCTCAAAGGTGCCCGCCTCTATCTCCCGGATGACATTGTACTGCAGGAAGAGGTACTGCAGGCTCTGCAGCCCATAGAACAGCTCTGGGCTCAGCCGCTCGATCCTGTTCCCATTCAGGTACAGCCTTCGCAAATTAGTTAAATCCCCAAAAGCCCGGTCCTGAATGACCGAGATCCGATTATTGCCCAGATGCAGCAAATCCAGCCCAGTGGCCTCCACAAAATCTGCCCTGCGTACCAGAGCAATGTAGTTTTCAGTCAGATACATCTTTTTAGGATTATAGGGTTTGGGTTGCAGTTCAGAAATGCTCTCAATCTTCCTCTCCTGACAATTGACATTGAGGCCCAGGTCAGAAATCTGCAAGTTGCAAGTGCAAGCAGTGGGGCACTCCAAAGGCACCGGGGATTTGGTCTGGTAGGCAATGCTGGGGCCATAGTTGCTGTATCCCAGGTCTTTCGAGGGCAAGCGTGAGGTGGGGCGCACCCTCGTCTTGTTGGGTTGGCGGGTCCCTTTGGGAGGCTTCAAAGGAGATTTGTAAACAGCTGAAGAAGAAGTGGCCACGGAGTTGACCGAAGCTGGGGTAGTGTGGAAATACCCTGTGGTGCTTAATGGTGTCTGCGGTCTCATTTCATAATCCGAGATGAGCCTCCTAGGGCAAAGCTCCTGTTTGGAGACTTCATCTAAGTCTCGACCATGTAAGCGGAAAGGGGTCTCACAAACCACATCTCCCACCAGAGCAGAGTAGGAGATACTGTCCAGCCAATCCTTTAGAGCAATCAACTCACAGGAGCAATTCCAGGGGTTTTCCTCCAGCTGCAGCTCCACCACTTTATCCATGTGCTGCAAAAGACCCATATAGGGCAACAGCTTCAGCCTGTTACCCCTCAGATCCAGGTGAGTTAAGGGCACAAAGCGGAAAAGGTTGTTGGGCAAACTGGAGAGGAGGTTATCATTGAGAATCAGCACCTGCAGCAAATGCAGTTTGCTGAAGGCATTGGGTTCAATGACACTAATGTAATTATAATCAACCTGTAGGTATTCCAAACTCTCCAGCCCAAGGAAAGTATCATCTCGTAAAAGTTCCAGCTTGTTATTGTTCAAGTGCAGCCTCCTTAAACCTCTCAGACCATGAAAGGCCCCTGTTTCGATATCTTGTATGTCATTGCTCCCCAGATGCAAAATCGAAGCCCCTGTGTAATTGACAAACTGGTTCGGGTACAGCCTGTTTAAAAGGTTCCCAGACAACAAGAGGTGGTAGACAGGGAACCTTGGAGGACTGATCTCAAAAAGGCTGATGATCCCTCTGTTTTCACAGCTTACTGTTAAGATACTGTCCTTCTCCTCACAAGGACATGCATTATCACAGATTTCCCCATAATATTCGATGCTTTCTGCCCATGAAAGGACTAGCGATGTTAAAACAAATGCGATCGTCTGCAGCATCCAGATATGCATTTTTTTGTTGAGGTCCTGTTCCAAAGTTACTGTAGAGTAGCAAGCGTACATTTTATTTCCTGTAAGGGTAAGGAGAAAAAAAAAAGCAGCATAATAACAGAGCCCCATAAAATGTAAAATGGACACAAAGTTTATATATATTCTTCAGTGGGGTAGAGAACAGATTGTTAATAAAAAAAAAAACAAAAACAAAAACAAAAACAAAAACAAAACCAAACCCCTCTTGCCACTTCTAATTCCCACACTTTCGAAAACTGGATGACATGCATTGATTAAAAGGTTGATGGGCAACTCCTAGTGAGTCAAATGCCTGTGGTGTTTAAAAAGGTGAGGTCACAGTAGGAATTGTTCTGGTTCTGTTCCTGTGGGATGCATTTCAATGCTTCCTTGGATTTATTTTCACAACCAGCCCCATAAATATACATAAAATGGCTGTCAGTTCAGTTTCATGGTTCTAATTTAGGAGAAAAGAAGCACCATTTTATGAGGTTTCCCACTCCCCTATTACCCAGCTCCCCGTTCCCTTCAGAACCCCCTCAGTGAACAGCGCACCAAGGTCTTCCCCTCCTTCTACCTTGATTTTTAACCGATGGTGGAAATGCCATGATAGGAATCCAAACAAAAATGCTCAGTGCTGAAAACGGCAGCTTGATTCAACAGAGAGAGTACTGACACATTCTCCACATCACCCGTTTCTTAAAACTCTGTTTTTCTTTCTATCTATACAAAGCACACACCCACCCACACAGACATCACATACACACACTTGAGCGTGCGCGCGCGCGCGCACACACACACACACACACACACACACACTCTGCCTGACTTTTGTGGCAGAATTATTCAGTAATGAAATTAAATAAGTTAACCTCCTACTTCAGTGCACTTAACAGCTCTCTTCAGCGAGAGAAATTTTGTATCATTTTAATTGATTTTAGGATCACAGACACCCCCTCCCCCGACCCCGAGTTATGTACAATGTAACAGAGCTGACTGTCAAGCAGAGGTCTTCAGTTCTTTCACACACACACACACACACACACACACACACACACTCTTAAAGGAAACGTTTTAACCACTCACACAAAATTTGTAAAAAATGCAAAACATGCAAATCATCTTCAGAGTCTCGGCCATATCTGACATATCGCTTATTCCCAACATTCTCCAAAACTAGCCTGATAGAAGTGGAGAGATCTAAATAGGTCTCACGAAAATATCACATTGCCAACACTCCAAGCATCAGAGTTACTGATTATAAGCAGCGATGGCTGTCAGTACTCTTCATCCTTTAGGGGAGAAGACACCTAGGCTGATTAAAAACCAAGGGGTGTGGAAGGGAAACCCTACTATTGACCTACGTCAGTAATTAAATACCTGAATTTCACCTAGCTGGCAACAAATCCCATTTCCATTTCTTCTTGCAGTCTTTCTGACTCCTTGTGGCTTTCTTCTACTTCTACTAGTCTAAAAGCAATACGAATAGGGAAAATAAATGCATTGTGTGTGTCGGTAGGGGAAGACTAATAAATCATCCAGGCTTAAAAGCTGTGATCTTGGAGCAGGCTTGCATTTTCTATCGTCCACCTCGGAGCTCCAATCCTCATGCCATAACTCTGGTTTGGAGGAACGCATCCTAAAAACCGGCAAGTCTCAGTACTGCAAGACATCTCCTGTGGCATCAGGTTCAAGGCTGCAAATCTAGCACTTGCAGCAAAGGCAGTCATGCAGCAAGAAATCGGAAGTCTCGGCGAATCTCTCTTTAATTCTGACCAGATGTCAACTGGATAGGAATTACTCAAAACAAGAGGCTTCACTGCATAAAGGCAGCAGAAATCTTACTGAAAGGCATGTATCTAGCATATTCTTTCTCAGCTCGATCAGATCCTTTCATCCATTAACCGACAGTTCTTCGGAGGAAAAAAAAAAAAAAGCCATTGAAAACCTGCCTGGTCGGTGTTAAACTCCCAGGCATTTTACAACTTTAATTCAATTATGGTTAGTAAAGGAGGGAAATACAATATTCTGTCCCTTCTCCTTTCTCTCTTTCCTTGAAAAAAAAAAAAAGAGGGAGGGGGGATGGGAGGTACAGAAAATAAAGTTGTAGATGGCTGTATGCAAGGTTGCAGTCCCACCCTGGAAACCCCTCCGTGATGACTGCGTGCTGCTGTTCGCCAGCTCCCTACAGAGGTTCATACTGGGAAGGGGGGGGATACGGAGGGGGGGACGACGGGGGAAGGGAGAAGAGGAAAAGGGTTGGATCGGGATTTTTCTTGTGTGTATGTTGTGGGGTTTTTGTGGTTTTTTTTCTTTTTTCTTTTTTTT
>NW_010206096.1:0-1522 GCF_000695765.1 Mesitornis unicolor
CCACAGTCTTGACCCCCCCTGCCTGATCCCAGATCCAAGCGCCGCCCCTGGGTGCAGAGGGGTTGCCATGTTTTGGTTTCCCCGTTCCCCAGACCAGCTCTCCATGCCCTGTCATGGCCCCCCATGGTGTGGCCCCCTTGGTGATCCCTGCCTGATGCTGGCCTCACAGGTGTCGGCTATAAAAATGAACCCAAAATACAGATAAATCCTCTGGGCTGACATCGAGAGGGTGCTGGAGCCAGGGCAGGACAGCTGGCTCGGCCACCCCAGGACGCCTGGCTTTGCTTGCTCGGTTGGGACCCAGCTGCCACAGGCTGCAGACACCGGGCGGTCCCCAGCCCATGCGTGATGCTTTCAGTGTGGGGGGGACCCACTCTCCCTGGCACTGTCCCCCCTGGCACCCTGAGCCCCACGGCTTCCCTTCTTCAGCCAGAAAAGCATTAAAGCTTGGAAGGCTTCGGCTCCCATCAGTAGCACAAAATACAGGTTGCAAAGCCAAGCAGCGAGGACAACTCCTATTTAAAAATACCTCTCATCCAGATGATTTATTTGCAGGGCGCTCCGGCCAGCTCCTAGTGCAGCTCCGGCTCGAGGCCTAACCTACCTGGCAGCCTCCCTTCCCACTAGGATTATTTACTGGGGGCTGCATTTGGCCGCCCGGCCGTGCCGCCCGTAGGGCTGCAGCTCAGCACCGCAAGTTGCAAGCAGAGGGGCTCCTTCAACCCTTCCTCTTCTGAGTGGGATTTTACTGATTATTTTTTTTTTCCTTTTCCCATTAAAAGATGCAGATGCTCGTCTCTCTCAGCCACCTAAACAGGAAATGTGGAGGGGCACACACTCCCGCCCCGTGCTGTTCCTGCAAGCCTTTATGGTGTCCCCCAGCCCTGGCACAGCCCGACAGCTGCTTTACAGGAGTTTTTGCTTCCAGTCAGCGCTGGGAAGGGAAATAAGTGAACAGATTGCAATAAAAAAATCCAACAAGCCCAAATTCAGCCAACTGAGCCCGAAGCTGCAATTTAGCCAGAAGCCAATCACAGGGCTGCGGTGCGAGCTTGTTTCCACTTAAACAAAACAAAATAAAAAGGAAATTTAGAAAAGCTTCGGTGCAGCACCTGGGTGGGTGCCCAGGTGGGTGGGCGGTGCGGCTGGGGCGCTGCTGTGGCCAACGGTTTGGTTGCACCTTGCCGAGGTGACCCCCGGCAGAGCATGGGACGCCCACACCGCCAGAAGGCGAAGGCCGAGATCTCCCGCTCCATGGCCACAAATGATAAAAGCCGCCATCCGGGGGTGCGAGGCCCGTAAGCAGCAGGGCAATGCTGGCCAGAGAGGAACAAAAATCTCAGTGTTTATTTCTCCTTCAGGCTGCGGATTATCATTATGTCTTTTTCCCCACCCCACATCCAATCCACTCGGTTCCTGGTCCTTTCGGGAGCACTAAATCCACCACGTGAATGCAAAGCGGGGCTTGTGCGGGGAAGGGAGCCGCGGTCGGCTCCGGCAGACGCATGCAAGGTCAACCGCA
>NW_010206096.1:1567-24334 GCF_000695765.1 Mesitornis unicolor
GCGCCGGCCGGGGCGGGGGCCGCCGGGGCCGATACGTAACGTTGTGACAAGTCAAACAACTCTCGGGGTGTTCACTTGCCAGAGAAATATTTTTCACATCCAATCCATTAGGCAAAGAAGATGAAAAAGTATTTCCGACTTTGCTGAAAAAATATCAGGGCTCAGTAAAATGCGTGCCTTAAAAAAAAAAAAAAAGAGAAAAGAAATTAAGTGTGACCATCTATAATGTTTTTTTCCAGCGGCTCTGACAGCTTTCCAGGCATCCTGGCTGTGCAGGGAGGAAGCTGATGCTTTAAAGAGCTCTAACAGTTTGGCTTTTTGGCTCATCCTGGTGTTGCAGGAACAGTAACGAGTGAAATTAGTTGGAAAGAAACAACCCCAGAATTTGCTTCCCCCTCTAGACCCCCCCAAAACCCCACTTCACTGAACCAAACCCAAATAATCCCTGCTTTTCTTTTTCCCCTTCCCTTTTTCTGCCAGGGCAGTGGGGAATGCTTTTCATGACACATTTTTTAACGTATAAAATTATTTTCAAAACAAGAAGATCCTCCCAAAATGTGCCTCTCTTGCTGGCCAGCTTCTCTGATAGTTTTGGACAACCAAAACTCCGAAGGGAAAAGGCTCCTTCCAACAGCTCTGACCAACTCGAGTACAGTGACCGTCTCCGGTGGGGAGACAGAGGGGGCGGGGGGAGAAAAGACTGAGCGGCGGCGCCTTGGGAAGAGGCAGCGCTCGATGGACGGCTGGGAAATGACAAAGGATCACCCCAACATGAGTTGTCTTTCTACTAAATTTTAATTTATTTCTTTATTTTTTTTTGACAAAGACATCTAAGTTATACACTGAGTGACAACATGATCAGATATTGCAAATACCCCTTTTTGGTGAAATACAAAAAGGGAACATAAAAGAAAGAGCTTGTGTGGACCCGGCCGGCCCAGGCAACGCAACAGCCACCACCTTTAGCTTTTGCAGAAGAGCGAGCCCTGTGGGGCAGGGGCGAGTTGCAGCGGGCCGAGCTCACTGCAGTGCACGTAATTAAAAAGTCTGGTGATCAGTTACATTTTTGACAGAGAAAAAGGTCGTTAAATCGCAATAAGTGGTATCGATAGGGGAAAAAAATGGGAGAAGGTTGCATGAGGCTTTGCAAGCGTTCTCCGAGGGCAAGGAGCAGAACATTCCCCATCAGAGCTGCGGTTGGGGGCACGGCTGAGTCCCCACACCCAGCGCTGGTGGGGGGCTTGGACCCACGTTTCCTGATCTGCCCTTGGAGAACTTCACTTCCCCATCATCTGTCCCCTCCAGAGAACACCAAGGGGCAGGAGAGGCCTCCTTCATCTATCGCAGAGGTAAAACCCGATTCAATGATGTGGAAGTGACGGAAGACAAACACCGCCGGGGGGGGAAATGAACCCCTGTGACAAACTCCTGGAGGCCTGGGCTGGATCTGTCATGCCAAGCCTTTAAATCAGGGCCGGGTGTCCTCCTGCCAGAGGTGCTCTACTTCAGCCGCAAGGGAGGTGTTTAATGGGCTGTGCTATGCGGGAGGTCAGGAGAGAGGAACAAAACGGTCCCTCCTGGCCTCAAAAATCTATGAATCGCTGCGACGTGCGGCAAAGCTCCACCCATACCAATGAGACCGTTTCCTTACCCTGAATCTCACTTAAAGGAGGGCAAAACAGACAGAGCTGGAAGGACAAAGCCTCGCATATGCAATTTCCATAAACCAGACAGGAGCTGGGAGAGGGGTAGGGGTTTCGCTGAACGGCGGCAGGCGTTTTTGGCCGGCCCCAGCCATTTTACCAGTGGTATTTAGCCAGGTGCTGCCGAGAGAGGAGAGCCCTGCAGAGGGTACAGCAGATGTAAATACATTCACATCAGGAGCAGCAAGTGAACAGAACCTCAAATCCCTTTTACATTTTCACCAGGTGATCCACAGAGAGATGTCTACAGGGAGCAATCACAGCCATCACTGCAGGGCGATTACTGAAGTCACGGTCATTTCAACCCTCCACCTCCATCCTCCCAGCACAGCTCACTCTCTCATGATCCTCCTCTCTCACTACCTGGCGCAGGTAAACCAAATTAACCTCCTGGGTTACAGGTGAAGCTCTGGCTGGTCCAGGTGCACGCAACCAGTACGTGTGGCGACACACAAACACAACGAGTGAGCCAGCAGAAACATGCGGAGCCTGAGTTCAGTAGGGCAATTTTCCATTCCAAACTGGAGCGATATAAAAATGACTACATATTTACTTTATACACATTTACAAGTTTAACCAATGTGGGCTTAAAAACACAAATTACTCTCCCAGATGCTTTTTGGATGCAGAAAGCTAACTGTGGCACAGGCGGGGTGTCACTGGGTAAGTTTGGTATGAAAACAGGGAGCAGGGACTCCCTTGCAAGTGAGAAGGATCAACGTCCGAACCCCCAGGGGGACTTTGCTCTGTCCCACCTGGGCCAGCGGAGCAGGACCCAAGCATTTCACCCTGCACCCAGCATGCACTGGAAGACAAGCCAAAGCTCAGGAGTATCTGCCACAAAGCTCTGCCACTCAGCCAGCACAAAGCGTGCCTGCAAGAAAGGGCTGCAGTTCTTCACAGTGTAAATGCACTAACTGCAAAGAAAAGGTGATGCTGGGCTGCATTTCTCCTCCTCAGGCTGACCCAGGAACACGAGATCCTCAGATCCCTGGGGTTTCCACTAAACCATTGCAGCTGGGAGGCACTGAACGAGCTATGTTTAAATGAACAGCTCTCATCGTCTGACTGCTTACTCAACCCATGCAAAGCAGTAGCCGTGTCACTTTGTGTCATGAAGGATTGCTTAACAGCTCACTTGAGCCTGCTCTTTCCCCCTCCCAGCCATCCGGTTTTTAAAGCAAGGCTGTGCTACTCGGGCATGCGTGGCCTGCCTTGGTGCTGGAGACAGATGCGCACAGAGGGTGCTGACTCACGGACGCAGGCAGATTAAAGTTGGATTGCTGAAGCAGTTGCTGTCCCAGCTGTCCCTCTGCCCCCGGCCACAGCAAAGACAGCTGAACTACACGCTGATCAACCCCTGAACTGCTACTGTACATCCTGATGTATGAGGGGACCTGCAGTGAGCCCCAGATGACTTTAATCTGCCGGGCCGTAACACGTAGGCGGCCAGGGGCTGCTTCACGCACAGTGCAGATGTTTCTGCCATGAGGTGGAGACGTCCAGGGGAAGGGAGGAGCGAAGAGCTGGGAGCTCCAGGGGTGTCAGCCGTCTGCCTGGGTCCATGAGTCAACTCGCTGACGCGTGGTAAAGCCACATGCTTTAGGACACGCAGCTTTCCCTGCGCTGCCCGCCGGCCCGTCTCCGAGAGGTGGAAGGGGCAATGCAGTCCCCAGCCATTCTCTGGCCTTTCGCAGGCAGGCAGCAAACAAAGCTGGCAAGCAGGACAGTGGGATTATTTTACCATCTGTGCATTAGAAACTGGCCCAGGAGTCACCAAGCTCACTTCACGCAGGACATGGCTGCTTTGGCGTGCTAATGACTCCTGCTCACTGTCAGCTGGGGCCGGATTTGAGTCGGGGACAAGGAGGTGGAAAACACATTCTCTCTTCTATTTCAGCGACTGCATCCCTTTAGAGGAAAGCCAGTTCAGGGAAGAATGAATCCTCATTTTAAAGAGCGCTCCCCATCTGCTGTTCATCAGGCTCCTCACCCTGCACCAGGGCAATTCGCAGCTGGCACCAGGCTAGGGGACCTTGGGCCCTGGGCAGGCAGCGGCTGCAGGGCAGTCCCCAAGACTCCCGAAGGGTGAGGCAAGACCTGCTGAGGAATGGGGGCAGGAGAATGTATTTTGCATATTTCAAAAAGGAAACCTGGGACCTGGTATCTCATTCTAGAAAGTAATCATGGACTTAATTGCATTTTGCTGCAGAGTTGCCTTAACATCAAGGGAAAATCAACAGGGATTGTTCAACATCAAGACTAATCTCACATATGGAACTTACTGAACACAGGAACCACGTTTTTGCTGGCTCAAGGTGAAACGCTGGGCTAAATTCTCCTTCAGCTGCAAGAAAAGCCCTAGGCACGCTCATCCTGCATTATTCCAACAGTAAAGAGCTTCAATTATACACACGTCACCTTCTCTCCCTTCTACGGCTGTGTCGCAATGCAACAGTGCCTCATTATGATCAAACTCCTCTTTTATGGCTATAGGAATATGTGGAAGTCTTCTACCCTCATTACACAAACGACTCCTTAGCAGCTTTATTTTAAGAAACTACCCACAATTGGTAACACAACCGTATTTTATCTGTCACTGAGGGGAAGCCGTGACTGACACCTGAGCACGTCCCCAGCAACTGCAAGCTCGCATGTATAGGGCAGGTCCTATGCATCTAAGCAACTATATTAACTCACCACTCTTTCTGCTCCTCACTGCATCACAGTCTTGTTTCTGCTTTCAAACCTGCTTGCTAATCAGACATTTAGTACTATTTATGCATAGGGAGAAAATATGTAATTCCTTTATTGGGATAAAAAATGATACTAAAGAGCAAGTCAAGTTCCAAATCCAGCAGTAGGTTTTAACTGATGTTGTTCCCTTTTTTTTCCTCCTTTTTTTTTTTCCTCTTTTAACAGCTGTAGCTGTGCACAGATGGAAAAACATTTGGTCAGAAAGCAGCAAATTAGTGTTTTCAGGCTAGAATTCTGCTCCCACCGCTCCTCCATTTCCATGCAGCTCGGAATGCTTTATTTCTTCTTAGCGTTGACATTTTTGCACACCCAATTCATGCCGTCCTTCAGACAGAGAAAGGTAATGTTAGTCGAACGAAGGGAAAAGAAATCGCCCATAGCCACCCGACCGCCATTCTGCAAGCACCGTGTTCTGTCTCATCTTCCCCCTGCCCACCCTCTGCACCCAAAAACACCATGGGTAAAAACCCAAGTGCTTCATTGCTGGGTAGCCGTTGTCACACAGAGGTTATTAAATCTTTCATCTGACCATAAACACTGTCATCGTCTCATCGTGCCGCTACGCAAACATCCTTCGAGGAAGGATCACTCTGCAGTCAAGGTACAGCAGTGGCAGATGAAGGCTCAGTTCCAGGTTCAGCTACAGATGATTTGTGTAACCTCGGGCAAGTCATTTTGTCTTTGAGACCATGAATTTTAGCGGGCTGTTTGGTATACATTCAGCTCCGTATTAAGAATATGGCTCTTGATTCTCTGCTCAGCTGCAAGTCTTGAAATCCAGATCCATGAAAGCCACTGCAATAATCACATCTGGACCCTGTTCCTCAGAGCAAATGGGCCCTGAGGGGTCCTACAGGGGTTCAATGAGAACAGACGATACACTCTTTAGGGTATTTCCTCTAAAAATGTGTGTGAGACATCTCTGACCACTGCAAGCAGGATGGTAACACTTGTGCGGTGAGCTTATTGCTGAGACTCCACAAAGGGATAGACTACTGAAAGGCAAAGCAACATTTTGTCTGCTCCTGTCACTTATCTGTTGTGAGACACGCAGGACAGAGTGCAAGATGCACATTCTCGTCTTCGTGTCCCATCAAATCCATCCTCTACGCTGTCTATGAGGTATCTCAGCTGACAGGGAGGCTCAGGGCAGAAAGAAGGCAGGTAGGGTTTTGGGGATGAGAGGCGAGAGAGCACATCTTTGTACTTGGAAATTTGGCAAACATCACCTTGGAGTTCTAGAGGGAGGTTGTCACTGTATTATGTTTAGTGGTCATTTCTGGATCCTTATAATGGTAGTTAGACCCCAAGAAAGACTAGAGCCTTTGGGCCCGCATCATTGCTAGCCCCACGATAGCAGTGTTGCTGCCTTCCTACACCCTTGTCCCCAGACTGCCAAAAAGCTGCCAAGGGCCTCAGCTGCCCCAAGGACAGACAGCCACAAGCATAGCATGGCAGACCCCTGGGCGAGCTGAGACCCACTGCTATGCTCCCATGCTGCCCGCCATGAAGGTGGCGGCCACGTCAGAGGGGAGCTAAAGAGTTAAGAGAGGAGAGAGGGAGTCCTCAGGGCTTAATCAGAAGCAGAGAGGTTCTCACTTGAAAATACCAATTCACCTTGATAGCTGTGCTATGTGACACTTCTTATCTGAAGGGGAGCAGCAACTTCTGAAATCAGCCCTTGTTGCTGTGTTAAATAAAGAATAAGCGAGCTCAGCTTGTGCTGGGGTGCACATGAGGCCCTACACTAATAACACTTCTAACTCTAACCTTGGGAAGGGCTGCTGTCTCCAGTTTCATTTATTTATCTCCACAGCAGAGATCAGTGTAAAACAAATTGTCTGAAATCCTCAGAGCAAATGGGAAAAGACGAGAGCTAGATTCATTTTAAGGCCCAGTAGCTTTGTGTCTTCCCCTTTCAATAACACTGATAACCTAGGTGTAAAACATGTAATGCCTTAAGCAATCAATAGCGTGGTTTAAAGCTTATCACTTTAGAGAGAGCGGGAACGAACGATTCCCAGCATGAGGAATGCCAGGGCTTAACAATGGGGCTAGGAGGAGAGGTGTCAAGCCTTTGGCTTGATTGTGTGCTTTAGAAATCTGCATGATTACCCACAAAGAGCAAAAATAAATAAATAACTGAAAATGCTCCCACAACGATTTCAGCTTCCCCTGCCTCGGAAGCAATAATCACATTTGCACACATCATGGCATACAAGGCAAGCAGAGCTCCTCATTCATTTTGAATGTAGGTTTATTTGCTGAACCAGAACAGCTGAGACAGCTTAAAGTAATAAATATCAGCTGACACCCTCTGCTATTCAGCACAGTAATCCCAGAAACAATACATCACTGCAAAACAACAAACACGCATCCTATCTTCTACCTAATCTGACCACAACCTGAATTCACAGTGATTAAAACTCTGCCTGCTGCCATTCGGGAGCTCGGGCAGGGGAAAGGCAGACCGCTTCAGCACCAGCACGGCGAGGGTCATAAAGCAGAGTTTATGATGGGATTTACCATGGCTGGGAGCCTGGCTGCATCAAGCGTATAACGAGGGCAAAAGAATGACATAGCAAAATGCAAGAGGAAAGGTGAACTCCAAGCAGGCTTGAAATACGTAAGTAGGTCACTGAACTTTTAAAGTAGGAATAGATTTTAAAAACTCTCTTCTGGCGTGAGTTAATTGACAGGAAAAAATCACATCTAATTGTAAATATCTCCCTGCCTGACAGCGATAAAGGGAAAATGAACGTGCTCAGCTTTACGTGTGTTTTATCAGAGGTACATATGAGACACCTTCCTCATCTTCAGCCACACTGCAGCTACATCCATAGCTTCTGGTGCAACTTTCTCGGGGAGCGCGTGTTCTGCAGCATCCCCAGATGCTTTGGAGAATTGCAAATGCAATGGAAAGCAAAAGAAACTAAAAGGTACGTTTGCAGTTTCCCTACCTAAGGTTTAAAGCACGATGGAGGGTTGGTAAGAGAGAAATCCAGGAAAGCTGCTACAAACACAAAGAGCTGCTATGGGGAAGGCACACAGGAAGGAGGAAACGGTGCTTGAAAGAGTCAAGTCCACAAGGAGTCAACTGTTGTCATCTTTTGTCCCCACACACTCTGTTCCTCTATCTGCATGCTTAAAAGATGGCTCTGTGCAGAAAGTACAATCCCTACAGTAACATTCAGATCTTGATAGATGTCCTTGCACTGCTTTGTTGAGACACAGAGACGTTGGCAGGTACTCTGAGGATGGCGACGGATACAGTATTAGTATTCCAGCCTCAAGTCAACCCTGGGAAAACTTAGCCAGGGAAAGATTTCAGATCTTTCAGCTTTGCCTCTCTTAGCTCCTTAACAAGCAGCGAGTAAACTTTACCAAAGCAAAGAGAGAGAACTCCAGGGAAGAGCATAATGCTCCTCACAGAGAAACGCTGCTTGGCACAACCCCGCCTTGCTGCAGTCACATCTGCTGTTGCGCCAAGGGAGTTGTACTCCAACGCCCTTTGGGAAAGGACTGGTAGAGCCTTCCCTGGGAGAAATAAAAAGTCCTGCTTGAGATTAGCCCACTGCTTACTTATTCTCCGCATTATCAGCTTTGCTGCTATGGGAGTGAAGTAATCTGACTTCAAACACGGTGAACAAGTCCTTTCCACCCCATAAAAAGCCTCCCGATTTCTGCTCCCCTGCAAGTCAGGGATCAGGCAAGGCCACAAACTTGTGACCCCTAACGTGACCTTAAGGACAGCAAAGCTTAATCCTTTCATGTAATCCTCTGTCTGCCATAACAAATTGGGTCAGGCAAGTGCAAAATTCTCCATCTCTAGCATTTTTAGTATGCGTTATTTTAACCGTCACTTTCTTCTCCCTCTGCACAGCTAGGACTGTGCCTTCATTATCTGTCATTTCTTTGCACCTCCAGCCATCATACAGGCTGGCTTTTACAGGCTCCCACAAGTACATTACCCATTGTTTTTTGCCTCAGTGCAAGCTTCTTTTGTCCTCTGAGACCTTGCATCCCTGATGCAGCATTGCAGACTCCCTCTTTACCCTGCTTAAAAAGCACAAGACTTTGCCCTGTAATCTGGAAGCGTGGTTGCTTTTCCTCAACAGGCAGGAGCTCTGCCTGCCCTGGGAGTGCCGCAGTCATCGAAATTGTTTTTAAATCCCATTTACAAGTAGCCCCAGAACCTCATTAAGATGTGGAAGATCCCCATCTAGCCTGGCCTGGCCAAGACATCTCTAGGACAAAACCTAGCTGTGAGGATACCATGTTGCCGGGGGGTCCTGTTCTGAATCTTGTCCTTAAGAAAGTGCTGAATTGCAGCATCAGTGAAACTCAGGTCTTGAGCTTCCTTCTCAACTGGGTCGAAACTGCCAGGGAGGAGACGGCGGCTCAGCCCTTCCCGTAGTCCTTTGGGCCAGATCAGTGCTGGCATAAAAGAAGTTTAGTGGCTACTCAGTTCCATGGCTTTTAATGGTCTCCAGGGGACCATACTGCTTGGGAGACTCCAGGCAAAACATGCTGTTGCATGGTTCTGGACGACAATTCCTTGGGGCAGGCAGAGCTCTGCTGCCTCGACTGGAGATTCTTGCTTCACACGAGAAACAAGCTGCCGAGCATGGACCGGTCCAAAGCCTTGAGTCATGTTTAGTACACACCCTGGCTCCTAACTGAGACCTCCAGCAAGAGGGCAGGCTGCAAAGCAGAGGAGTCCTGCCTGCTTTCACCCCACCACAGCCGCCCAGGGTGGACTGTACAGAGTTTTTGCATGCCAAGAACTGCAACTGAAGATCTGTTCACAAAACACAACCCCAAGAGAACCTACACAGCACCACAGAGCCGTTGTGAGGCAACAGTTCCCCTATGTTGATCACCTCCCTTGCTTGCTGTACCCTGTGCAAGGGTCTCTCTGTAAGCTGGTGCAGGACTCTGCTCCAAAGGCAGAGCCCAAATAGCTGTGGCAGGAGAAAAAACTTTCCTGCTTTCCTAATTAGGGCTGAAGGATAAAATCAGACCCAGGCAGACATTTTGTTTGAAAAAGCCTCTAAGCATGAGGGATGCCACTCCCCCCTCAACGGCACTGAGAAGGCCGATTAACAAGACAAGTGCTGCCCGTGGTTACAATCAGGAGGTAATGAAGTCTTCAGCTGGCATAACAGGGGCCACCAGCTGCCTTCCAGAGGACACATGGTGTTTCCAGTTAACCCAGCCACCTCTCTTCTGAGCCTGCCCAGGACATTGCTGGGGCCCTTTTCCAGAGTCCCCAATGGTTAATTTTAAAAGAGAAGATGACAATATGGATTCCCTCCTTAATTAACAGTTTTATTAAATAACCCATTTCAAATAATAGTTAAAATCTCTAAATTTATATCATTCTATTAACCATAATCTAATCTCATTAACCTTGAAATCCCCAGTCTTAACTACCCAATTCTATACACTATGGTGCTAGCAGCTAAACTAATTAAATGACCTTCAAACTATTTCTCCTTCATGTATTGGCATTATTTATCTTTGCTCATTGCTCTTCCTTCAAGCTATCACAAAAATCTTCCCCTATGAACTCTGTTCCTGCATATGCTCAGCACTAGATATGCCACCAGTCTTCCTTGCAAAATCCGTCAGCGCCGTCTCCAATTTTACTCCAGCTAATATATTCCATCAGCAGCGACGGTTAGCGTGCTCGCTCCTTGGCTTTCATTCTGAATACCTGATGCTTCCACATCTCCATTTATTTTGCTGTCACTCATTGTCATTTCTCAAAGAAGTCCTTAAAGCAGTGACCTGCAATTTAGCTACATGGAGAGCTCCCATTCAGAGCCACTGGTAGAGATACTGTGTACCACAATCCTCAAAACCATCTTAATCTCGTTCTTTAAACAAGTTCTTCTTGGATTCCCCTAAATTTTGAGCATGTTGACCTATCCTTAGAGTCCCAGGACTGAAGACGCTGTTTCTTCCTGTGCTGATCCAGGTTTACTTTAAAAGCCATCTCCCAAATCTTTTTGTTCAATGAATTTCCAAGGAAAGGGAGAGCCTGGCATTCTTGCTGTCTGATTTGACAGGGCTGGAGTTATGGCAGAAGAGAAATGTAGGGGCTCTTTTCCTATAAGCTTTAGAGAGTCTGCGACTTCCCTGACCTTTCTGCAATAATCATGTATGGAGTAAGATGCACTATTTAGGACAATGAGACTGCGGACAACAAAGCGGGACATTATCTGGCCTGCATCTAAATTAATTTGTTTAGATAAGCACAATGAAAAAAATACATAGGCCTGCAAATACTTTTATTTAGCTCTTGTCTTCTGTTTTCCAGAAGTGAATGCAGAAGCAGATTTCATTTCCCCGGTAGAGGGTACTGAGCTCCATATTTTACTCTATTGAGCACTGTACTTCCAGGAGAAGGCACAGTAAGAAGGCACCATCAATGAAGAAGTGTGCAGCTCACTTCAGAGAGCCCACAGATCAGCTTGAGAAGGAGGCATTTTTCAAAACTCACAGAGTGCCACTTTCTGTCATTTTGTTCTTCCACATCCAACACACGTCCCTGAATTTCACCTGCCATTTTCCTGCCCCTTCACAGCTGGAGAGCTCACCTGGACTTCCATAAACTACAGGACGGCCTGGAGGAAGGAAGGAGGTGACTTGTGCCCACCTGCAACCCTGTGAACTGCAACCTCACTTTCTTGAGCACATTTCTTTGGACATGAATATACTCTGCTGTTGTGGAATGCATTTTCCTCTACCACCACCACTTCAAAATAAGGATTAGAGTTGAAGCTTTTTACAAGATTGGCTGCAACACAGCTGAATTTGTATCTTAGCTAACTAAATAAAGAGGACATCATCTACTACGGTTAGGCTAAGAACTTTAAATCAGAAGAACTGCTGTACCAGGTCAGACCAATGGTCCATCCAGGCCAGCATCCCCTTTCTGGATGCCAAGGAAAAGAACACGTAGGAACAGGATCTCCCTTGCTCTGGTCTTCCCTCCCAGTCCATGGCCCAAAGCTGCTCCTCATTCAAAAGCTCCCTCCAGATCTTAGTGGCCAGTGATTGCCTGTGGATCTCTTCTTCAGAAATTCACTTAGGATTTTTCTGAACCAACTGATACCTTTGGTCTCCACAACATCCTGTGCCAATGAGATCCACAGTTTAACTATGCAACCCATGAAGAAGCACTTATTTTAATTTCTTTTAAACTGTTGTCTGATTATTTCATTAGGAATGCCCTTCTTCTAGCAATGTGAAAAATAGCATATGGTCTGTCTGACATTTTTATACCTTATTTTATAAATCCTAAAGATGTTCCCATTCTCTGTCCTCTCTCTTACAACTGCAAAGTGTAATTTATTTATTAACCCTGCTACTGATTATTCTCGACAGAGGGTTCTCAAATATGTTCTAATCCTGACCAGATATATGGACAATATTTTTTTCTGATGAGGGTTGTTAAGTGGTAGAAGAAGTTACCTAGAGAGACAGTGGAATGTCCATGCCTGGAGACATTTATAACTTGATTGGACAAGGTCCTCAGCAACCTCCTCAAGACTCACAGTTATCCCTGCTTTAAACATGAGGCTGGTCTAAAGATCTCCTGAAGACCCTTCAATCTGTTTGTTTTTTTGTTGGCCTCTATGATTCCACTACTACTAAAATCTTTTTTAATGGGGCAGAGGCAGAAATTAACGTCATGTTCAAGGTGTGGGCCCACCATGTAGCACTTTATAGTGCTACAAAAGAAATGTTTTCTCGGATGTTTCTTGTATGCTTGCTTTCTCTAACATTTAATTTTCCTCTTTGGCCTTTGAAGAGCACTAAGCTGCTGTTCCCAACGATCTGCTCGGAGTAACGGCAGTTAATTTTGAGTCTATCATTGTATATGTATAGTTAGGACTGTTGTTCCTCATCTGCATTATTTTGCACTTGTCAACACTGAATTTCATCTGCCATTTCACTGCCCACTCGGTATTGCGGGCTTCTTCTGCAATTCTTCATACTCAGCTTGAGATCTGACTATCCTGAACAGCTTTGGAGCATCTGCAAATAAGGTTTTACTGAATCTGCAATGAAGATAAATGTCTTCACCATTCTGTTTCTTTAAATACCAGTGAAGGGAGCACTCCTGACTGCTCCGATTGCTAGCACTGCAAATATTTCATTAATTCAGGAAAGCCTAAGAGTGAAATAAACAAACCTAGGTCCCATTTACATTACAAAGAGCTACTATACTGCAGGAACTGGCTACAGCACAGGAGCACAAGACACAGCTATTACAGTTCAGCACAGGAACACAGCTCAGCCCCCTCAGCGGGTTTTTGCTGCCCCACGTGCTGCCATTAGAAGTGGTCTTTGCCCCATGTGCAACTCCTGTGCTTCTTTGGATCAGAAAAATTGATCGGTTTCTCTCTGGCTCCTGGGTTGAGCAAAACGCCAAACGACATTAGCAGCAAAGGTAAATCAGATTTCTAAAGTGCACGCTTGTAACAGTCAAAGGGGTTAATAGTAAAAGACGATTTGTTTTGTGAAAATGATTAACCTGACAGCAGTCTCTTTAAAATAAATCAATGTCTTCATTTGTTCCTGCCAAGGGGTCCTGGGTGGGGAGGCGATCGCTCTCTCCTTTCCCAGGGATGAAGAGATTCCAAGGGCCCACAGCTCCCCCTTCCCTTTGCACAGGCGCCAAGACACATGCCCACCACGTTCTGCGCTCCAAGGGTTCTGCTGCGCTGACCCTACTTTGGGAGGCAGCCAGTCCAGCCTCACCCTGCAGATCAACAGACAACAACCTCTTACAGATGGCCTGCTGGCACAGCAAGCCTTCTCCAGAGCCTCACCTGTACACCCTCTCCTGAAAGAGCTGAACAAGACTGGATCTGCCAGACTCTGTCCCGGATTGTGTGTAGGTTCAGTCCCTCGGCAATCTCCGAAGCTGGGGCAGCCGTCAGCAAATCCTGCTTGTTAGCGAATATGAGCACGGGGACTCCACTAAGCTTTTCTTCATCCAAAAGCTCAGCCAGCTCCTATATCATTTACAAGGGAGTGGGGGTGGGGGGGGGAAGATGGAGAGAGGGAAGGGAAGAAAACCTTCAACCACCAGTGGTTGTCTCTAATTAGAAATATATTTAGGGCAAATGCTGGAAGAGTGTGTTCCAGTGAAACCTAGATCTTATTATAAGAGAGCAAAAATGTATACAATCATCTCTGCCCAAGGTTCAAAAGCTATTTTTTCCAATTACAGGTTACAAAAAATTTCATCTCAGTCTGAAATTAGCAGTTTCTTTAAAGGCTACAACTCTGTGTTTTACCAGTCCCTACTCCCAGGAGACCAAAATTGATGAAACAGCAAAAAACCCCATGTAAATTGGCAGTAGGAGGAATCTGTCTCAAATTATTGCCTGACTGGCATTTGTACCTGAGCAGCCGTTGACACCAGCCCTAGTACCATTGCTAATAATGAGTCTCAGGGTTTTGTTCTAAGTCTTATATGCTGCAATTTGAGCAGGAGATGACTTTTTTTTTCCTCCAGAAATGGAAATCTCCCTCCCACAATAAAGTGCTGATGCTTTTGAAGGCATTGGCTAGCTGAAGACAAGGCTAGATCAGATTTCCATAAACATAGCACACATTGGGTGGCATTCTGAGAAATGGGTTTGTTCATTCAAAACCGGGTGACTCAAATTGATTCTTTTAAAAGCTCAAATCTGAATCTGCAATGGATCAACGGTGGCTGAAACACTTCATGTCTAGGGTTGTGCAATGGCCTCAAGTGAAACAAGTAGTCTCAAGTCGCTTCCCTATGTGAACATATGACAAACCCAGCAGAACTTGAACCTGCAGGGACTGCTGGCCTTGCAGATAGATGAGTACATGAGATTTTTGTGGGCTCCTTATTTAGCTGGAAAGGTCTCATGCTCTCAGATACTCTCCTAACATCTTTCATCCACTGGCTAGAAACTTTTGGACTAAATGAGTGCAGTCAGGGAGATGCTAAACTGCAACGGAAATCTGACTCCATCCCCCCAAAAGCAATGTTTGGTTTGGAAACCAGGACGAAAGAATGGAGTTATAAACAGAGTTGGCTGGGAATTTTTCAACAAAATAGGTCTTTCATCTGACATGGCTGATTTATTGAAACCAAAAGTGTTTGCGGAAATACGAGGGGTCTAGGCTGTCTCCGCCTGACTCAGGCAAGTGCTCTAACTTTCTGCTTCTTCTCCCTCTCTTTTGCCCAATGAATATTTAATTACTGATATAAAATGAAATAGCCCAAACAGGAGGAAGGTTCCCCCTACCCCTAGGAACAACCAACAGTTCTGCTGTTAGGGTGTGTCCATAATATTTGAGAGGAGAAAGATCAAGTGCATCCTTCAAATCAGGCAGAATGGAGAGTTTTCAACTAAATCTGCCATTTCTTGGGGGTAAATTTGTTCCTAGCTATTCTGGGACACTGTCACTTTCTTAATTTTACAGAAGAAAGTTCAAAAGTCCTATTTTTGTTCCATCCTAAAACACAAAATGTTACAAAACATCAAAACTTTGCAAAACAGAAATCTTCTTTTCCGGCCAGTCCTAGTTACAAAGTTCTTAGTTTTTTTTTCAATTACATCCAAAAGACAATCAAGTCAATATGATTTCCATTTCAACTTTGTAAATAAGAAAACTGGATTCCTCAGGGTCTTGGTTTGGCAAGGTTTAAAGAACTTAGAGAAGTTTTTGCTTTCAGTATTAGGCTCCATTTGCTATTATTGTATAACTTTAATGAAAACCGTTCTATTTAAACGGAATTAGGCTACCTATTTTCCTTGTTTCACATCTACCAAAATAATCTGCATTGATGTTGAAAGGGAAGTCTCTCTTGAAATGCAAATTTCCCTCATGAACAACAAAAACATCTTCCTAACTTTTGTTAGCAAGGGGCACTCAGAAGCACTGAGTTACTTCAAAGGAAGCTGGGCATAAGTAACTTACCTGACCCGTTTCTTCAAATCGCTTCCTATCGGCACTGTCAATGACATAGATCTGGAACAGAAATGAGAGGAAAAGTTACTCTTCCCAGAAGACACTCTTCCACAGTATCATGTGCTTAAGTAAGCTGAGCCTAATAATTATGCTTTTGGGCACAAAGGTCCCCAGTATTATTTATAGCAAATGCTGACAAAGTTCATGATGTTCTGAAAGGAGAGGAACTACCTCCTCTAAAGCTGGAGGGGTGGACAGCCATATGGTAGGATTGGAAAGGAGCTGGGGGCAGTACTGAAGATGCTCTCACCACCTCCACAGCATCTATTATCTGAAAAGGACAGCAGACTGCCCGGTATCTTTTCAAATGACTGGCCTACAAGCTGAAGCGGAGCACAGGAGGGCAAAACCTGGGGAAGCCAGATATGGTCTTTCACCCTAGCAAACAGCGTATGAGCACCGTGCTGCTGTGACTATGCCATGCTGCCCTCTAGCACGAGGCATCACCTCCTCAATAAGCCACCAAGGCACACAACGGCACTCGGGGGACAGATGAATATATTGGGGACATTGAGTTCCTCTCCCTCAGGCAACCCTACTGCAACCTCTCGGAGCAGATGGTTGGGGAGGAGGGCTAGATCCAGCCTGCAAGATTCCATCTCCAGCTGCCAGCTTGTCCACCAGTATGATGGAGAAGACAGGCAGCAGCTGGCTCACAAAGCTGACACCAGAGTCCTGCCACCGTCTCAGGGCTGTGCACCACATCTCATGGTCCACAAGGGGGTCCCAATCACACACCCGCCCCCTGGTATGGAGAAGGGTAGATTCCCTGGCCTGCAGGCTCCCTGCCTTGGGAGGGCATCTCAACCTTCTCGAAGCAGCATGGCGCAAGCCAATTTCTTTCTATAAACGCAAACAAGCCTTCTCATTGAAGGCAGCTCTAGGTCTTCATAGGCTAAAAGGCTCCTCAAATGTCCCCCCAAATATGTAATTAGTAAGACCACTCATCCTCCTTCCCCCTTGCAACATTACTGCTGTTCAGAGTGCACAGGTATCAAAGCTTCATTGAAAGAAACAGGTAACCTCAGTATAATGCTCAGGCAGGAATAGCCTGGCATCCCTTTTTCATTACTAGGTGTGGGAAGGTTTTTGAAGGAGAAGGGCACTTGGACAACAGACAGGGACAGGACTGGTGACAAACAGTGAGCATTTTGCTTCCAGTCTCTGCCATTCCCCATCAGTGGTGATTGAAGCTGTTAGCATGTCATCTGCTTGCTCTTTGGTGGCTTACAAGGAGCAAGTGTCAGCCTGGTTTTCAGGGAATAGATGAGCACAGCACCCCGCCATCAAGATAAATGGCATCCTTGCAGGCAGTCTCACCATAAGACTCCATGCTTCCAGGATAATTTCAACCAAATAGTAGGGGAAGGGCAGATCTTTAGCAGCAATATCTATTAAACTGTAGGCACTTCCTTAATGAGCAGTGTTAGAGTTGTTTGAAATGGGACCAAACACGCAGCAGGAGAATCTGTATGCCAGGCCTGAAGAGGTAACCCAGCAACCTCACAGTCCTCTCTGCTGATCACTCGGGGTCTGTGGTCCTCCCAGGGCCAGGCTGATGCACACTGACAGAGGCTGGGGGACATGTGGCAGAGCTGGACGCAGCTGCGTGGGGATGCATCAGCAGCGCACACACTTGATGCCACGTGATAGGGAAAGGCCCATGGGCACAGCGTGACACACAGCCTCTCCCCGCAATGTGATCCCAGGCACGTGCACCAATACCGTATCAGCTATACCCGTCCTCTGCCACTCCCAAGCATCCACCCCTGTGCATCCCATTGGGGGTAGGAACCACAGATCAAAAGAAAGGAAGAAGCTGCGGGGCTGGCACTTGTGCTCTGGGGTGAAACTGGACCGTCATCTCTCCTCTTTGAGGCATCAAGGGAAGCTTAGCAACACATGGCTGCAGTAGTCAAGTTCTACTTCTCAACTGAGAGGTGGCACCTCTCATACGATGGTGCTTCTCTAACGGACAATGAAATGCTCAGTGTCCCGAGCAGATAGGTTTCCTCCTGCACTGCTCCATTCCTTGCTAGGGAGCTATTTTGCAAGATGAGAATTGGAGACACCACCACTCAGGGCAAAAGCCACAAAAGCACAGCACAGAGAAGGTGAAGTATGTGCAGAGTGCCTACTTCCAAACCAGAAAGCACTGTGCCAAAGAGCTGCAGGTGCATGTCTGAATATGCAATCAGTCAGATATCCACACCTTATTTGCCTGGGTTAAGCTTCCAAATATCACAGGTGTGTGATGCAAGACCAAGCTCTCATTGAAAGGCACCTGCATGGATTTGAATTTGCAATCACTTCCTGCTTTTTAATACCCTTTAGAGGGTCTTTTCTGCTTTATGCAATACAGTTTAGGAAAAGACAGAAGCAGGGGGTCCTGGAAACTGTAACATATCTCATCTCCACCTTCCTTCTATGGCCAGGGCCACACAAGAGCTTGTTTCTGGCCGTGGTGCTCAGTAGCACAGTCTGCCAGTTTGAACTGCTATTGAGTACACCATGTTGGAGAAAAGGAGCTGGAGAAAGAAATTCCCGTAAAGCTGAGTGCTTCCTTTGAGCAACAGGAAAAAGCAAAACCTGGAATAAGTGGGTTGGGCAGAAACTGCAAGTGCTGGGACTGGATAAAGAAATAACGTGAGGGATAAGTTGGCTGAGTCTACAGAGGCACAACCTGCACCACGTTTGTCAGAGAGTAAAATTAGTGGCTAAAATGGGAGTGAGGGCTGGCAGAAGAGAGAGTCATCAGCATATACCTGATTCCAGTTTTGGTGCGTATAGACATAGCAAAGCACTGCAGCAACATGCCAACAGCTCCCAGTCTGGGACTGGGTGTCAGCATGGAGAGTAGGCAGGGGAGCTCAGGTCCACGTGCACACCAGTTATCCCCTCTGAATTCACACCACCACTTCCCCTGGACTGATTCTGCTTTATCTATCCATTTTCTTTCATTTGAAAATAAAGGTTTTCTCTGTACATTGCTTTAACTGGGGTGGGAGGAGGGCAGGGAAAACAACTGCTTTCATCAACTTCAGTCTTCAAATTCACCTTTATTTCTGCACCTCCCATGCAGCACAGACTGGGGAGGGGAGCCTACAAGCCAGTGTAGCTCATTGCCTTTGCCAGCAGAGTCTTCCAATAAACTGTTCTGCAGTTGTAAAGTCTCTGCAGCCCAAGCACCTTCCATAGCAAGCAAAGATTCCCCAGCTGCTGCTATGCAACGTTGACTTTGATCTGTACAACTACTGCCTCCCCACCACACACAGCTGCAGAGCTTGGGCTCAATGAGCAGAGTCACCTCACAGCCATGCCATGGCCCCTTCTCGATGGCCACAGGAGGGCAAGCTAAGTGTGTCCAGCTGGCTTCTCAAACCCAGATCTGTCCCCTAGGAAGATCTAACCATTGCTCTTTGCAAAAACAACCAACCAGGCTTATGCTGTGGTGGCTGCCCTTAAACATCAGATTCCAAATTAAGTTTTAAAACCAGGGATCTGCAAAAGAGATCAGTGAGGATTTAGTAGTCCCATTTAAATAACAGCTTCATTTGGACAATGCTTCAGGACCCTAACATGAGCCTCGGAGTATCAAGTCCTCTTCCTAGTTGCACTGATGGGTCTGTGGAAGTGCAACTGAAGCTCCTGACACATCAGTCAGTATGCGTGTGTGACAGGAGGGAGGAAGGGCATCTTTCCGAAAGAGCTTCCCACTTTGCCATGGGAGCCCTGCAGACCTTGCCTTGAATAGCCTTTTCTTTGCTCCCAAAGGCAACATTGCTTAGGGTGGGGAAAGGCTTGGAGCCCCCAGTTTGCCTTCATCATGGCACACATGGCTGCATGTTAGAGATGATCGTTGAAACTAGTCAGGACAGCAATTGGAGGGTCCCAGAACGACGTGCTCTAGCATTGAAACACAAAGGTTCTACACTGTAAATATAACTGTAGTGGTCGCTAGCTAATTGTAAGGTAATTACAGCTAAGATGTCAAAAATATTAAAGGACAGACTTATGATTAAAGGAGCAAAGGAAAAGACAAGAGGTCTCTCTGTGTCCCTCAGCCAGAAGCTTTCCTATCTGATGGCAGACGTATCATTTAATTCTGTTGTGCCTCAGTTTCTCCAGTGAGAAAACAAAGGCACCATGCTGACCTACCTCTGTACATGAGGCCTAAGTCACTAATGCCCATAACAAGCCTTCAGAGTCTCCAGTGAAAGGAGCTATAGATGGGTAAACTAAAAGTTATTAATGTTCTTTCACTTGAAGGAGGCTGAGATGCGAGGAAAGGAACTGGCTATAACCTACACCATCCTGTGAAAGTGAAAACATACAACTGAATGATTTCTCCAAACATCACTGTATTTTTCTTACTGCACCCAACCAATCTTGCCATTTCACTCAGAATAACTCCTGTTACAATGGCAATGGTGTTGCTGAGGACTGGGACATTACATTACTTGTTCCTGAATTTCTGGCTGAGACCTTGGAAAGCCATTGCATGAACACAGCATTCAACCACAGCCAATACTCACAAGGATATCAGTGTTTTCAAAATAGTTCCTCCAGTATGGCCTGATCTTCCTCTGTCCGCCTATATCCCATACGTTCAGCTTGAAGCCTTGAGACTGTACACTTTTGATGTTAAAGCCCTGGAAAGAGCAGAAACAAAGCCACATAGAGCATAAACCTGAATGGCTGGAGCACATTCGTATGCAGACATTAACACCTTATATATCTCATGCCTGCAACATGCAGTGAGATGCAGGACAGCGACAAAGATGGATCGGCTGTGGGAGAGGCACTGGCAAAAGCAAACACAGTCACCAAACCATGAGCTTGCCAGTGTTGTTGGGTCAAGGGTTGATACTGTCATGGCTACGGAGACATATGATGCAGTTAGTGCCTGGAGAGGGCTCAGTAGGGTGGGTGCAGGAAGAGGTGGGAGAGCTGCAGATAAGGAAAAAACAAGGGCACTGTGAGAAGCAGGACTGAGCTTGTGAAAGCTGAGTAGAGAGTCCCAGCTAACACGAAGCCAGAGGTCTCAGCTCAATTCGACACAACACAGCTAATGCTGGGCTTAAAAGAGCAACAGCTGCACGTCTGAAGGGTCCATTTCATCAATTAGAACACCAATTGAAAGGGCATTCAAGTAGAAAAACAGGATGTGGCGTGGGCTGGCAACGTGCTGCCACACCACCCAGGGGACTGGGGCTTGGAATTGGGGTGTTGGGGCTGAGAGCTCTGGAAGGCAGCTACAGGGTGGGGGAAAGCATCTCCTATAGCTCTCTAGCAACCTCCTCTGGTCAACACAGGAGCAATGCTGCAGTGCTACAGATGGGAGACATCTCTCTCTCCACAACCCCAAGGCTCAAAGGGGGATCAGAGGGGGAGTGCTAGAATATGCAGAACCCTTGGAGTTGGCTGGGGAAAGATGCAAGAAGACAGGGGCTTGCCCAATGCTGCAGCATCTCCTGTGTATGTCCCCTGTTTGGCAAGGACAACAGGAAAAAAGTCTCATCCATGCAACCTTAGCATGACCCAAAAGCTTTCTGCAGAACTCTATGGCACTCATCTACCTTTTGCACTACCTGACAGATCTGGCCTGAAGCTCTCTGGCTCCTTCAGGGAGCCTCCTCTGATGCAGAAAACACACAAACCTAGTGGTGCACCAGGCTCCAGTTGCTCCCCCTTTTACTGAAATACTCTGCTGAATCATTAGTGCTTTGTATAATAAGGCAGGTGGGATCACAAGAACTGCCTTGGGCAGGGAAAGGTCTCCTCACCTGTGTTGGCGTGATGTGGCTGATGTCCTCAGATGCCAGCTGCTTCAGGAGTGTGGTCTTGCCTGCATTATCCAGTCCCAAGAGGAGGATTCTCACCTCCTGGTCTGGGGCACTTTTCAGTTTACGCAGGATTGACAGTAAACCCTAAATCCGCAAGAGAGATCGTAGCTGTTATTTACCCCTGACTCTCTCCCCCCACCATGCCATGCCCTCCTTGTGTAAAATGGTTGCTGTATGGCGGTGGATCCCAGAACACGTTAACCCATTCCTGCAGCTCCTATTCCCATTTCCTTTTCCACTCCTCCCCGTCGCATCTATTTCCCTACATCTTGGAGAGTATTGACGAGGTCTCAGACAGCACAAATGTCACTCAGCGGGGTGTACCACTGACTGCATTGCTTTTGTCGCACAGCTGTTTGGCACTCCTGGTGCCAGGAAGACAGTGCCTACAGATATCATGTGTAGGAGCTGCAAACCAAGTCCTTGTGAGCTCTTCATTATCTTTATCAGAGAGAAAACCCCATTAATTTAATCTCCCTCCTAGTTAACTGCAGGTTACTGTGTACCTGACATCAGTTCTTTTCATAGTAACTCCCTGATCATCACAAACCCTGTTTATCTGTCTAAAACACGCTGGACCCATGGGGCACGTGCAGTTCTGATTCTCAGGATGTAGCACTTAACAACTATCTCAGATCACCACACATCCTCGCTAAGAAAAGCACAGTGGATTTCAGTCATTAGCCAGGCTCAGCTCTCTGAGCTGACAGTATCACTCAGGATTAGGAAACAGAATATGCAGGTCAGCTCATTTACAACCGTGCACGTTACAGCAGCACACCCAAGCTTTTGTCAGTGCCACCGCTCAGAGACCTGCACCTTTCTAAAACGGCTGGAAAAATAATCCAGATCCTGGCATGTAACTGAGACACGCAAATCAGCCTGCTTCCACCTGCCTCCTGCTGCCCAGCCCAGCCCCACAGGAGAGGGGCAGCTGCAGCTGAGGACACAGGAGGAGACTGCAAGTCCACAACTGCCTGGGTGTCCTCGGACGTGTTGCTGTGCTGCTCTGCACCGCCCTGCTTGGCAGAGACCACTTCTCAGAGCCTGAGCAGCGCACACCACACTGAGACCCAGCCTGGGGACGCAGATGCTCTTGCAACTGATTTGCCTGAGCAAATTCAGGAGAGGAACACACTTACAGCCCTTTCTGGAGCCCACAGGACTCCTGCACAGTCTCTCCCAGAAAATTCCCATGTCCTGAAGGGCCATGGTGAGGCGTTTTTCTTCAGCCTGCTAAGACCCAGGAACAAAGTTCAAATATCAGCACAAACCCAGGCCTACAGGGGCCATCTCTCAAGGCTTTTTTTGTTCTCCCATTTGCAAAATGGAGACAATGCTCCTTGTCGACCTGCAAGGGTGAATCAGGTAAACATCACAAAGTGCTTTGTTGCTATGAGGAACTACACCCTCTAAATATTCCTGCTAGG